>NC_083579.1:20836970-20946970 GCF_027579695.1 Neoarius graeffei | reverse complement strand
CTCTGGCAAACTCGAACAGGTTTTCCTCCAGAATTGCCCTGTATTTAGTGCAATCCATCTTTCCTTCAGTCCTGACCAGCTTTCCAGTCCCTGCAGATGGAAAATATCCCCACAGCATGATGCTGCCACCACCACTGTAGGAATGGTGTGCTTAGGGTTTGTACCACATATGGCATTTCCCATGATGGTCAAAAAGATCAAGCTGTGTCTCATTTGACCGGAGAATCTTCTTCCATGTGCTTGGGGCAAACATGCTGTTGGGCAAACTCCAAACGTGTTTAAGCAAAAACTTTTTTTCTGGCCACTCTTCCATAAAGCCCCACTCTGTGGAGTGTACAGCTTAAAGTGGTCCTATGGAGAGAAAATCCCATCTCTGCTGTGGATCTTTGCAGCTCCTTCAGTATTATCTTTGGTGTTTCTGTTGCATCTTTGATTAATGCCCTCCTTGTCCAGTCTGGGATTTTTGGTGGTCGGCCTTCTCTTGTTACACTTGTAATGGTGCCATATTCTTTCCATTTTGCTATAATGTATTTAATGGTGCTCTGTGAGATATTCAGAGTTTAGAATATTTTTTATAACCCAACCCTGATCTATACTTCTCCACAACTTTGTCTCTGACCTGTTTGAAGTGCTCCTTGGATGTACTCATTATCCACTATAGCTGTTTCATGTTTCTTGATTAGTAGTGTTGTACTACTAATTAGTAGTGATTAGTAGTGAACACTTGATTAGTAGTGTTCAGGGGCCTTCCAGAAGAGGTTGATTTATTCAGACATCATGTGACAGATCATGTGACACTTTGATTGCTCACAGGTGGATCTTAATCAATTAATTATGTGACTTATGAAGTGAATTGGTTGGACCAGCGCTTATTTAGGGGTTTCATATGAAAGGGGGTGAATACCACTCCAGATTTCTGTTTTTTCATTTTAATTTTCATTTTTGTGTTGCAATAAAACAACAATTTGCACCTTTAAAGTGGTAGGCATGTTGTGTAAATTCAATGGTGCTAACCCCCCAAAAATCCATTTTAACTCCAGCATCAAAACAGGACAAACACCAAGGGGGATGAATACTTTTGCAAGACACTGTATTTGCTGCTGTCTTCTTCTTTAGTGTTCTGCCTAATGGCAGGTCCATGGCATCCATTATCTCCATCCTTTTCTACAGTATCTTCTGCTTTCCTTTTCATTTCACTATAGCTGCTTTCCTTGATCACATCCTGCATTCAAAGTCTTTTCCATCCTTGGGGTCTTTTGCCTGTCATTCTACCTTCAATCACTTCTTTTAGTAGTCCATTTGCTCTTAGGATATGTCCCACCCAATTTTTCTTTCTACATATTATCACATTCATCATAGTTCTATTTTCATCTACCATATGTAGAACCTTCTCATTGGTTTTCCTTTCTGTCCAGCTGATTTTCCCCATCCATCTCCAAACCCACATTTCAAAAGCCTCCAGCCTTTTTATATCTGATTTCCTCAAGGTCCAAGTCTCTGCCCCATCCAGTAATACACTCCACACTAGCGTTTTAACATCCATCCATCCATTATCTGTAGCCATGTATCCTGTTCTACAGGGTCGCAGGCAAGCCGGAGCCTATCCCAGCTGACTATGGACAAGTCACCAGGTCATTGCAGGTCTGCGTTTTAATTCTTTTCTTTAACTTAATACTCAGACCTTTAGTTAGTAGTTCCTTTCTCTTTGTAAATGCATTCTTTGCCATGGCAATTCTTGCTCTTAATTCTATTGCACATTTTCCATCATCTGTGATTAGTGATCCTAAGTATCTGAACTTATTTACTTGTTCTACTTTCCCGCTCTCTCTGTTCAGTGTGCCACCACTGTGTCTCAACACCTTCATTACTTTTGTTTTCTTGATGTTAATCTTCATGCCCCATCTGTTGGGCACATCATTAAGTTGGCCACATGATTCTTTGTAACCCCTCTTCTGATGTTGCTACCATTGCCTGGTCATCAACAAATCTCACATCTGTTAGTACTCTGCCACCTACCTTAATTTCATCTAATTCATTTTCAAGCACCTCATTCATCATTTTTTCAGCATAGATTTGAAAATAATACTAGTGACAACAAGCAGCCGTGTCTCACTCCTCTGCTTACACTGCATGGTTGTGATAGCTCTCCTCCCACTCTTACTCTTGCACTCTGGTCAAGGGACAGTTTCATTCATCTATCCTTCCAGTCAATCCCAAGTTCTTTTTGTACTTCCATCATTTTGATCCAATTCACTCTGTCAAAAGCCTTTTTGAAATCAACATACATAGATGTCATTGTCATGTCACTGGCTATCGTAGCCTGCAGGGAATCGGCCGTCAGACATTCTGTCGCATGTCCCAGACCCGGTGAAATGTAACTGAATTGTCTTGGCCAGGCCTAAGGGTCCCATCTGCATCTCATCATTGCTGAGGAGTGTGCTCCCATCACCCAATCAAGCATCCAGCCAGAGCAGGTCATGATATATTTTTTACCATATTAACATGCCATTGTGTGTTATGCCTGATGTAAAGACTCTCGTCTCTGCGAGCCTACCACACAGATTTAATACTTGTCATTTTTAGGGCATACCTAACAACGTGTTTTCTTTCTCTCTTCCCCCCCCCCCATCTGTCCCTCTGAGTTACATGTTGATCCTGGGATTGAGATGCTGGCCTCTTCTGCCCCTCGGACCTGCTTGATCCATCCTGGTGCCCTGTGTCTGGTCGGAGTTTTATCGCCCCACTCCTGTGAAGGACGGCCCCATGAGGACAGTTGAGGGTTATACCTGTTAAAACTGTTAATATTATAGTCAGGCTGTCTGTTGTTGCCCAAATGAGGATGGGTTCCCTTTTGAGTCTGGTTCCTCTCGAGGTTTCTTCCTCATGTCGTCTGAGGGAGTTTTTCCTTGCCACCGTCGCCACAGGCTTGCTCATTGGGGATAGATTAGGGATAAAATTAGCTCATGTTTTAAGTCATTCAAATTCTGTTAAGCTGCTTTGCGACAATGTTTATTGTTAAAAGCGCTGTACAAATAAACTTGATTTGATTTGATGTTCTAATGATCTTTCATTACTCAGAACATACTGTTCTCATAATACCTATTGCTTCTCTAGTCCCGTATCCTTTCTTGAACTCAAACTGTGTCATCCCAGTGTAACTCATTGTTTTTGTTTCTACCATTCTCTTCAATTTCTGATGATCTTAGATGCATGTACAATTAATGCGATCATTTTATTATCTTTGCATTCTAGGGTATTACTCACCTATGGTATTGTCACCATCAACAGTTCTGTGAAGTACTTTGGCCATTCACCCTGATTGTACATTTCATTACAGAGACTGAGCAGTTCTTTTATTCCCTTGTCTCCCAACTTCTTTAACAGCTCTCCTGGAATTTCATCTATACCTTCAGTTTTTTCTGTTTTTCATGGCTTCCAATGCTTCTTTAATCTCACTGAGGAGTATGTCTGGCCCTTTCTGGTCTCTATCTACAGTTTCTTCTAGTTCTAGGTTAAAATCTGCTTCATTAGGCATAGAGTTCTTCAGTATATTCTTTCCACCTTTCTTTCACTTCACCTGGATCTGTTAGAATTTTTCCTTCATTGTTGTATTACAGTAATGTGTTCTATTCGATATGTCAGCCCTGTGATGACCTGGTGACTTGTCCAGGGTGTACCCTGCCTCTCGCCCATAGTCAGCTGGGATAGGATAAGTGGCTACAGATAATGGATGGTTTCTATTGCACTTTATTTCTTTCAGCTTCCCCCAAAGATCATCAACATTTCCACTTTTGCTCAAACCTACTTCTAGTCTTTCTTTGACCTTCCTCTAATATTCCTCTGATGCTTCTTCTAACTTTCTATACTCCATCTCTTTCTTTTCTACTTATTTACTCTCTTTAGTTTGACACTCATGGTCATTGCCACTAAATTGAGATCTGAGTCACAATCCTCTCCTGGGTAGCTGCTTGCATTCTTTATATTGTTTTTACACCTTTGTCTTAACAGAAGGTAGTCAAGTTGGCATCATCTACTATTTCCTGGATTCTTCCATGTGTATCTCCTTCTCATTGGGTGCTGAAAACATGCATTAATGATCACCAGTTTTTTTTCTTTCTGCAAAGTTGACTAGTTTTTCACTTCTCTAATTTCTCTTCCCAAATACATATTTTCCAGTTGTGTTTTTTTATGTGGTTCTTCCCCTACCACTGCATCCCAGTCTCCCATCAGTACTACATTATCTTTACCTATTTCTTCATCATTCAATTCTTCCAGCTGTTCATAGGCTTCATGCACATGTTCATCATAATCAGATCTTGGCATGTAAACTTGGATTATTATCAAATTTACCAGCTCAGCTTGGACCTTTACCTTTATCACTCCGTCATTGAATTGCACCATTTTAGTTACTCTCTGTTAGAGCCCTGCACTCCCGCTGGAGTCCCGCGGGACTGGCGGGACCCGCCGCAAATCAGTGCGGCGCAGGACAAATTTTGAAAGCTCATTGCGGGCGCGGGCGGGAGAGCACATATGCGGGCGTGGGCGGGAGCGATGATAAGCTGCAGTCCCGCTAACTAAAAACGTGTTTAAAATAAAATTTATAAATTATTAATTTATGTCCATCATATATAATTTGTGCTGGATATTTTATTTGGCATTAATAAAAACATTTTAAGATGCCTAAATTTGCAGAGAGAGTCAGATTGCCAGATTGAGTGAGGAATGGCATCTTAAATTTGCCACTGATCACCCTAACGGGCAATCCTTTGATCACTCTAATGACTCGCCGTTCACACCCAGCCTCCAGTGACCCACACTAACATGATGCCTCAATGACACTTTAGATGAGCTGGTCATCAGAATTCTGATTCTGATCCAGGAGAGGATAAATAACTCTCGTACGTTTCCGATTCCTTTCCTCTTCTGTGTTTGAGATCTCCGATCATGGCAGAAGAGCAGAGCTCCTTTACTGAAGCTCACAGTGCTTCAAAAGTAAGTGCTGCTTTAAAAAGAGGTACATTTACCGTTAAAAAGTCAAGAGTCCTGAAATTGGACATTTTAGTTAGAAATGCTTTACAAATGTAAACTGGGTTAGCCTAATGTTTTGTATGGCTGAACAATAAATATACCAAATTTCCACTTGGAATTACATGCTTGCCTGTCTTTTTTTATTGTTTATTATTATTATTTTATTATTATTATTAGAGACACTGAAGAAGGCAACAGCCGAAACGTTTGTCTCCTTCTGCTGCTAAAAACAACTGAAAAGAAATGTAACTAAAAGAATAAAGTTCAAGAGTGCGATCCATCTCTCCTTTCACACTAATTATTCATAGGACATGCACCACGGGAGAGCGCATACTTAAATGATTAGCCTACTTAAATAATTATTATTATTAGGTCTACATGCTGCCATTTCAACATTCCGAATTCAGAAACAAGGTAAATAATAACAAACGTGAACGTGAGCTGTAGATATTTATGCTCAAATCCACTCAAAGTAGGGGGTGGGGCACCATCACGCTGTGTCAAGACAAGAACTTTCCTGAGAAATAATGCGAACGTCTGCATCATGCGGGATTTGCGGGCAAGAGCGGGACAAAATATGGCAGGCGCGGGCGGGAGCGGGACTGAAAATCATAATTCTTTGCAGGCGCGGGCAGGAGCAGGACTGAAAAATCATAATTCTTTGCGGGCGTGGGCGGGAGCGGGACTGAAAAATCCGACCCGCGCAGACCTCTACTCTCTGTGCCATTTTCTGATCCAATAGAACAGCCATACCTCTCTGTCCTCCTTTACCTCCAGAGTAAATGACTTGCACACCATCACTCATACAGTCACCAGCATCTCTCCATCGTATTTCACTTAGACCAAGTATGTTCAGATTATTTATTTCCATTTCTCTTTTTATATTTTCTAATTTTCCTTTCATTAGCATTGTTCTTACATTCTACATTCCTATTTTTAATTTACAAGGGTTTTGCCAGATGATGACCTTGGAAGCCTTGATCCTTCCACTGCTGAACAAGCTATCTCCAGTCAAGCTAAAGATACCCTTCATGTTGTTATCCTTCATCACTTTAGGACTTTGATTCACAATGTCTTTCAAGGGAATTTACTGAAGTGGTTTCCCGTTGCCTCCTTCAGTTGCAGTGTCTTTACAAATCAGTGATCCTAGCCATTGATCCACTGAGGATTCATCTGTCTAGCTGTACTCTAACCATGAATTGCAATATGTGTAATCTGCTGAGGGTACTATCCACCACCTGCAGTCCATGGCTTCATGTGACCCTGATTGGGGAGCTAGATGGGTGCTACACCCTGCTCACAGGTGACCCATGAGGCTAACAGTTGGAGTGCCTCACACCTCCTTAGATAGACAAGTCTACCCCTGTCACTGGAATCAGGTGTAATTCAATGACTATTTAAAAGTAATTGAAATTAGTAACACCTATATACAACAAAGCATAATAAAATACCTATTTATATTAAATCACCATAATTGTTTACACATTTCCACAGTTCTGTAAAGTAAGTTATATGTTTGAGGATGATACAAAATAAAACTTCCATGAAGTCGCACCAGTCCAGCTAAGTCCCAGATGATCAGCCACAATAGCCATGCGAAGGTCTGTTCTTTCACATGGACTCTGTGGACCTGGGAAACAGAAAACATCGCAAATTTGATGATGAAAACAAGAATAAGCTTTTCTGGACAAATGTTGCTTTTTGAGATATGGAATTAAAATGGAATTCTGGCATAAATATAGACTTATGTCAAACTAGTATTTCTCATAGTAGCATATTGTAGAGGCTATTGTTCTCTTCCTTCTTACAGGTTACATAGCTTAAACATGCAAGTACATTATACAAACATTAGGAATTTCTCACCACAACATGGTGACAGCAAAGTGGCAATCAATATAGCTGGACTTAGCTATAGCTGGGCCACAAATGCTGTATAGCATTTGTAGTCTTGTGAGGACTAGCCACTAAAATATCTTTGTGGATAATTAGAAAATACTTTTCTTTGTGCTTCATTACTGTCATAACAAGTGTACAATGTATGCACACTTATATGTTAGGACACATTTACATATCACATGTTTAGATGCTGTAATGTTCCTTTAATTATGATCAGAAATCTATTATTCCAGATTGGTACAAGTGGTATAGGAACATAATACTGAAGCTGAAAATGTTAACTATACTGAGCATGGCAAGAAAACAAACTGCACACAAAATATATTTATCCTGTGGGTCTAAATGTGCAAGACTATTACAATTTCAGTGTATATACATTACAGATTCTATGCAAAAATCATTGTGACGTCATTAACATACTATAAACTAAAACAAATACATATAATCTGATAGCAATCTTTGCACAGACAGACTGGTGAGTGTCCCCCCAACATGCTATACCAACTTTTGAGAGAGAGAAAAAAGGGGAGCTGAGAAGTACAATCCATTCAAACAGTACAGAAATTAGAGGATGAGAAGAATAACAGTTACTATTCACACATCAGGTGTATCAGTCAATCAGAATGGCTCATGCAGTTAAGATCAAGTGAAGTTTTTAATAAAGTTTTACAAACTAGGCTTGATCTCTGTGGTGGGGAGCAACCTGCAAACCTTTGTGCCCCTGTTGCCCTCCTTCCCGCCTCCTGTCCTTCTAGTTCTCCTTCTCTCACTGCCCATGACCTTTGACTTGATGGGTGTGACCCCTTGAGAGGACCCATCAGAAACAGAGATCTGGGACTTGGAGGAATCCGATAGGGAGGGACTTCGTGATGTGTTGCTGTCCTCCTCTGACTGCTCTGCCTGCATCTGTTTCTCCCAGTCTGAAAGACAATCTGCGACTTTTGCTGCTTCCCCACTAATGCTCTGAAGGAACCTTCTGTCTGCTTCACCTGAACAATTGTTTATAGCCCCTAATGACTTGTCACTGATTTGACTGGACAAGTTGTCACTTGTCAGCTGGATTGAAATTACTTTTCTAACTGCCATTTCTGCCTCCCCAAGCTTACTTAACTTATGCCCTGCAGTAGAGCTGACTGCACTACTACTTTTGATATCTTTGAGTGGTATTCTTGATCTGGGCTCTATACAGTACTAATAGAATCAAATTTTCTGGTCTCAGGTTAAACAATCTGCTGAGATATCTGCTTGCCTGAATTATGTGTGATAAAAGTAAAGCCTCCAGTCTTGACTGGAAGCCTAGACTTGAGCTGACATTTTATGCCTAACTCTTTTTGAGAGTCTGCCTTCCTCTGAAACATCTGAGTATTGGATTTGTCCTCTACTATTTCCAAGGAAGTCCTACATAATTTTACTTCTATCCAACTGGTGTTCTGCAGGGTGGGTTCAGCAAATGACTGAAGCTTAAACATTACCCGACCACCATGGGTGGTAGGCCTGGACACTGGAAACTTCAAGGTTATTGTTGTTATTGGAGATCTCTGAAGGGCAGTCTTTTCTGTCTGATGGAGAATCAGAGTACTGTATGTGCTACCAAACTGACTGTAGTTTACATGGGTTTCCAAACTATCATAATCCAGTATTTGCCTTTCTGAGGAATCTGCCATAAAATCAGTCCATTCAGCAGAGCCTTTCTTTATGGTAATGGAAGCTGCATTTCCCATCTTTATTGGGATGACCTTGGAGGCTGTAACAGCGCAAGAGGTGGTTTCACCTACAATATCAGTGCATGAAGGTACATCCAGGCAGCCACTGAAGGCCTGATTTGCATAGTTTCTAGATGGTGTAATGTTTGTGATAGCCTCTACCACCCCTTCTACAGATCTTCCCTCAGCCTTTGATTGGGAGACACTTACCACCACACTCTTGCCCCCTTTTCCCTTGTCCCCTGACTTCTTAATTGCAGTATACTCACCAATCTGAAAAAACTGAAGCCTCTCTTCAACAAAGTCCCACTTGCTCATATCAATAGCACCACCACGGGTCATCTCAAACATCTTTCCCTCATGGAAGGGAAAGGGGTTAGGCTCGCTAGTTGGGGTGCTGTCATCGGTTGGTGTTCGAGCTGGAGTGATGTCTGGTGTTGTAGCTTGTGATTTGTCCTCCATCAATAAATCAAAAGGTTTTGGATCTTCATCTTTGCTTCTGGGCTCAAACACTTCGTCCTCTTCTCCTTTGTTTGACCATGGATCAAAATTCAAGCCTTTTGTGGCAACAGTAGAAGGTAATTCCTCCTCAAGCTTGTAGTTGAAATGGCTGTCTGCAAACTCCTGTCTATCAGGGTGTCTTCCCTCCAAAGAGTAGACCTTGCACTGATCTGTACCACTTTCTGTTTTTTGGTACAATTTGCTAAAAGATTTCGTCTTTTCTCCAGCATCCTCATTTGGGGTACCCTCTTTCCTAACCTCCAGTTTGATCTGGCTGAAGGAGTGGTTACCTGTTTTTCCATCATTTGAAAGGCTTGACATTTTGGTATCACTCAACCCATCATCCTCATCCTGCAGGTCATACCCATCCAGAGAGTCTATCTCTGTGGCATCAGTATCATGGGAATACTCAGCAGTTGTTGCTATAGAACAATCAGTAACAGACTGATCATTGCTATTTTGCTCATCCTCCACATCTCCCTTAATGACACCATTTATACTTTGTGAATCTTTGTGATGGGAGCCATTTCTGTCTGGACTCCTAGATTTGATGCATTTTTTATCATTCTGAGTAATTGTGAAGTTGTACTTCTTGAGAGGAATGGGCTTAATGACAGACTGATCATCACTGGAATCATTGTCATCAGCCCCAGGTGGGAGAAGAGATGGTGGGTGGATTTGAATCACAGGCTCTGCAAAAAGGTGTCGGTCATGCTCCTCTTGAAGATTCACCTCCATCATCTCTGTGTCTGCCTCAGAAGGTGGTGAGCCCTTCTTCAATTCCATCTGGTCAGACTGTTGAGTGTCTTGGGGTAAAAGTGGTGGAAATTCAAAGTACACGACCCGTTTGCCTTTTTTTCTTTTTCCAAGTGACTCATGGTTCCTTTCAGAGAATTCTGGTGAAGTAACAGCTTTGGCTTTCTCTGCTGGGACGTTCCTGAAAATAAAGGCCTTGGGTTGCTCATTTTCCTCTGACTCCTCTGGAATTGGGCAAGGAACACATGCCATAGAACCAATTACAGAGTGTGGTGCTCTGGAATTTAAGTCATAACTAACCTCTTCAAATCTGGGTGTCTCAGGAGTGCTGGGACCTCTTCTCGAACTGTCCATAAAGATTATATGCTGTAGTGCATCATCCTCTGGGTTCCCTTGAGGTGAAGGCTGCTTTCTCTGTTTAACAGTACAAAACACTTCCTTTGCCTCATGTGTTGTTTGGCTCTCTACTTTTTTGCAGGTTGTAGGGTTTCCAGTAGCTGTCTCTTTCTCATACTGCTTGCCCACTGGAATGCTGACATAAACTGATAAAGGTTTGATATCTGTTGTGACACTTGGAGTCACACTCTCTGTATAACCAAACTGTTCATGGTCAACACCAATGCAGACTACATTAATACTTTCTAGTGACAACACATCACTGAATGAATTATTTGCATCACAACTACAATGCTTGCTTTGAGCTAATGGTGGTATGTGTGACCCTGAGCCCTCCAGTTTAATAGAGGACTCTAGCTTTAATGTACTTTCGTGATGGTCTATAAAACTGGATGAAGCCCTAACAGGAATGTGTAATTCTAATTTTTTTTTAAGACAACTACTGTATTTTTCAGTACTGGTGGGATCTTCCTGAACCTGTAGCTCAGTATACATTATCTTTTTGGTTGTTTCTTCTTTGGTTAACTTTTCACTTCCTTCAGTGTCAACCAAAGTGTTTTCTTCAAGAGTATGGGACATTTTTGACTTCTCAGAGTTTTGGTGTCCACTGCCATGACTTCTCCAAGTTGTGCCAACCTCATCTTTGGTGGATAAACTTTTGCGGTGTTTGGGAGTGGTGTTGTCAAGCAAATTAAATAACTGGACTTTTCTGATATTATAATTTTGCCTCGCCTCACTATCAAGAACCTCCTTTGGGCACTGTTCACCTGGATCTGTTGGATTTGTGAGATTCCCTCCAGTAATTACCTGATAGATGGATAATTTATTTTCCTGCAGCTTATTTACTAGTGCTCCAGAAGTTTGACCACATTGAGGCATCTTCTCTTGTTTTTTACCCGCCGCTCCATATTTCCTTCTAACTAAGCTAATCTTGGATGTTGATGGCTGAAAACATTTGGATGATTTACTTGCACTACTTGCCAAGGAGTAGTCCCCTTGTTTTCCATTATCATCATTATATTGAAGCAAAACACATCCCTCTGGGCTACTTGGAAGGCTGGCACACTTCCAATCACAAGGACCATAATTGTCTCTGAACCTTTCTCTGCTCCACTGTTCTGCACCAGCACCATTCTTCAATACTGTTCTTACTGGACTGCTGCAGGTAGAACAGGGTCCAGACTGAGTTTCTTGAATGTTTGGCCTATGATTTTTCTTCTCAGGGGTCTGAAGCTCATCCTTCAGTTTCTCTGTTTTATCCTGGAAGAATAATGAGACCTCACTAAGCTTTTTCTCTGCTTCTTTGACAGTTTTATCTATCCTGTCCTCAAATATAAATTTCTCTGTACTTCCTCCCTGCATGTTCTCAGATACACTTGTCCAAATGGACTTCTTTGGACTAGCAGGATCTGAAACATGCAGTGGGGCTAGATTATCACAGGATTCATTGCCATCTAAGACACTACCTGGTGTCTCTGGTTTAAACATGACATATCTCATTGAGTCATCATGTGTTCTCCCTTCATAAGAATGAGACCTTTCAGTCAAATATTCCTCCAAGTCAGAATAAGAATTGAATTTCTCAGTGAGTAGCATTTTATCTGTAATTTTATTTGACTCTTTTCTAATAATTGATGAATTTTTTGAGTGTGGTCTTTGTAATTTTAGAGTTTTGCACAAGTCTCTGGTCATTAACTGGACAGTGGTGGCCTTGATACTGTCCTCCTGTAAGGAAGGGAGGATTACTTTTTCCACTTCCTGTCTGTTTTGAAATGCATTCTTCCTGCTGCTAGGTTGATAAATGTACATTTCCTTCTCAGGGTGATTTTTGGTTTCCATTATGATGACCTCTATAGGTTCAGTTTTATTTCCTTTTTCAATGTGAACCTCAATAATGTGTTCCACTTTGGGTACTGAATCTTTGTTCAGAGCGCTTTGTGGGTCTTTCCATCCCTCATTCCTTCCCTGATGTTCAAGCAGTCCAGTTAACTCTCTGGAAGGATCTTGGCCAGACTGTAAGGATTTTATAATGGTCTCTTCAAACCTCTCCTTATTTGTCTGTCTGTGATATAACATTTGGGTAGTGGTTGTTATGTGAGTCTCTTCTTTAAGTTGCATGCCTTTACACATGATATCTTCCTCTGGACTATATCTGGCTTGGCAAGCTTTTACTCTATCTTTATTGTAGTCACGAGGTAAGCTGAAATCTGTGTCAGTGCATTGGGCTGGAGAACTTGCCATTTTAACCTCATCCGCTATAAGTTCATTGGTGTCCTCTGGAGGTTTGTAACTCCGTATGACATGTACAGTTTCAGTCCGTGTTTCAGTAATGACTGGTGAGATTTCCTGGAAGGGAGCTGTGGGTCCTATGATGTCAGCACTCTGTGGAGCTGAGGGTGTCCTCTCACTCCGAGTCTCAAACCCACTGTCTGACAGGGGACTTTTATCTTGATCATATGAGACATCATCTGAGCCTAGAATGGCTTCTGTACCAAGTAATGCATCTGCTAACTTAGATAGTTCTTTCTCTGATGGTGAAGAGCACATTATCAATGGGGGCATTTTGGCCTTGCACTCTTGAAATGCCATAGCAGGTATTAAGACATGTTTATGTTTTTCCTTTTTCTCACTCTTGGTTTCTTCATTTGTCTGTGTTGCTGTTACAATTTTGGATAAGGAATGTGTGCCAATGTCATTGGTTAGATAGTCAACCACTTTTGCCAAGTTAAAATCTCTGTCAGTCATAACTCTTGTTTTGACCTGAGGTGCTACTGTCTCATATCGAGGGGGGTACCTCCATCCATTTTGTTGGTTATTAATAGCATCCTCTAAAGCTTCAGCCTTGTTGCCTTTCTTGTACGTTTTATCTTCCTTCAGAATATCATTGGTTAGTATCTCACTAACTTTAAATAAGTCTTGTTTGACTTTCTCCATAATAGTGTATGGTTCCTCATCTTCTGTTTTACGTTCCTTACATGAGTCAGACTGGAAGCCTTTGGAGTCAGTTTGCAAAATAGCTGACATTCTGATTAAATCCTCCTTCATTGCATGCACATCCTTCAGCATCTCCTGGTTGTTTGAGAGAGGGGATGAGGAGGTGGCAGGGGACATTAATGGCAAAATTTTATCAGAGGACAGAATTCTGGAAGAGGTAGACTGCCTTTGGGCTTTAGCCTCTGGTGCCATAGCTTTTCTGTGGGACAAGAGTGCTGCTGTTGATTTGGAGATGTCAGGAAGCTTTTTAAACTGCTGTTCTGGCAAAACTTTCATAACTGAATAAACAGGCATTGCAACTGTGCTATAGGTGACAGAAGTGGTGGAGTTGGGGGGGGATCTAAGAGAGTTATAGACAGAACCTGAAGACTGAATAGACTGATAGGAGGAAGGTGGAGAAGATAACACAGCCTTAAGTGTTTCATAGCCCGCAGAGCAAGAGTTTAGTGTCCTCTCTACTTCATCAAATGGAGCATTAACACTGGTTGTGGCAGCAATTGTTGTAGCCTGTATCCTTTCTTGTAGGCTGTCAGACAGGAGAAAGATGGGTGATGAGGAGTAATATTTAGTTGGAGAACTATGAGAGCTGGATGTATTACTAGTTGTTTTGATTGTGGAGAGCCCTGAGAATGTTTTAATGGGGGAAGCTGTTGGAGCATTTGAACTGTCAACGGAGTTATATGAAAAATTTGAGTAATGCATGTTCAGAGAAGACTTAGGTGAAGGAGGTGGAGTCATAGTGATAAAGGACTTCTCTAGCAGTGAGCCATCAGCTGGGAGTGGAGAGGCTCTGCCTGAAAGGGATGGCAAGTCTTTAACAGAGTCAGGGGCATTTTTTACTGGAGATGACAAGAGGGTCAGAGATGCCTGAACTGGGTACTGGGCTTGTTGTGCCACTATCTTTTGTGATGAGGAGACAGCTCTGTAGGAGTTTACTGGTAATGCAACATCATTGACGGACTTGATAGGTGTAAATGAGCCTCTAATGACTGATCTGATGGGGGAGTCAGATTTTTTTGACAACACAGACCTCAGTGGTGAGGCAGATGGAGTGTTGGAGGATGAGCTAGAGAGAGAGACAAATCTTGTCTTGGCTTGGCCACTGGCATTAGCAGCTGAGTTGGTTACCCAAGCATGGTATTGGTGTGTCATAAAAGCAGGTTTGTTGGAATAGCCAGAAGTCTGTAATGCGGTTTTCAGAGCAGTGTTTCCTCTTGTGGTCTTTTCTGTCATATCAATAAAGTTAAAATAAAATGAACAGAATTTAAAAAAAGAAAACAGAGAAGAAAAAGTTTAGTTATCAAATCAGGTATACCAGCAAGATTAGACATGTCATTATGAATAACTGAAGTATTGTGATCTGTATTTGAAGATGATTGCGACAAAAGTTGAATGTTTGTATGAAAAACAAATAATTCAATGAAAAATGTACATAAACAGAAATGAAGATGACACCCACCATGGCAGACATCTCAGTGTATGCCTCCTTCTTGCAAATAACATACTCACCAGCCACTTTATTAGGCACACCCATCCACCTGCTGTTTTATGCAGTTATTTAATCAGCCAATGCCTTGACAGCAGCACAATGCATAAAATCATGCAGATACAAATCAAGCGCTTCAGTTAATGTTCACTTCAAACATCAGAATAATAAAATTTGTGATCTCTTTGATTTTCACTGTGGTATGGATGTTGGTGCCAGATGGACTGGTTTGATCTCCTGAGGTTTTCACATACAACAGTCTATAGAGTTTACACATAAAGGTTCAATAAACAAACAAAAAACACCAATGAATGGCAGTTCTGTGGACAGAAATGCCTGGTTGATGAGCGGGGTCAGACTAATAAGAAAACGGCCAGACTAGTTCAAGCTGAGAGCAAGTCTATAGCAAGGGCATAACTTTGGGTTGAACATTGTGGGTGGGTGGGGGTGATTTGACCACCCATTTAGGGGGTCCAGGGTTTTGATTATTGGGGAACTACAAAATAAATCTTTAAACAGAAATGGGCGATATGAAACAATAGAAACTCATAAGTATGTTCAAAACAACAAAGCAGAATGACAAAATATACAAATAACCAAAATATGATGTGGAATATTATACTGGCACTATTTATTTGAACATATTCAAACTTTAATCATTTTAACTCCGTGAAAAAAACAGTATACTTCATCTATTGTAAAATTCAAAATTATCCACAGAAAATTAAGACTCACTGGATGTGGGATCAGACAGACAACTGAAGCGCTGCCGTAATGCTAAAGAAGCAGTGATATGACGTTGATCTTTGTCATCCTATAAAGAGAATGTAAAATGACAAGATGTAAAAGCTTTTTATTTCTGTTAAAATTTCAAATTATCTAAATGATATGCAAGTTGTATATATATAGTCACAGGAGTGCCATAAAAATAAATCTGTAAAAGAATAAGAAAATACATGTTGAAAAAGAAGTTTCTTCACATTATTTTCTGTGTAAAATAATAAATAAAATAGTTGAATAATAGATAATATGGCTCTCTGTAAAGGCCCGGTCACACAGCACTCCGCGTCTATATCACGTACAAAAAGATACAAAAATCAGGTGGACGTGGTCGTAAGTGGTAATTTTTGGTCAATTTTGGCTTTGCCGTGCTTTGTACGGGGTATGGCCGTCGGCGGCTGTTTCACTGCCATAGCACTGCCAAATCACGGGTAACCGCGGCTCAGCGTCGTTGGAAGAGCGGCTTGCTGCGCATATAAAAGCGGTAGGATATGTTGAGCCTGTATCAGTTGGTTCTGTTGGTGCTGGAGCATTAAGATGAGGACATCACAGCGTTGAGGGTTCACCCCTTGACATCTAGACTGCAAGTGCCGAGGTCTCAGAAAATTACGGTATTTACATGCCGCAAATCAGAAGTGATGCAGAAGTGATTAGACAGTGATCAATCGAATTTAGAACTTGTTTGAGACGTCGTTTAACGGGCTTAGACAGTGCTATGTACGCGGAAAAATCCATTTCTCAGTGATAAGCCGCTAAACACACGCTATATCCCATGATACCAACGCGTAACACCCGTCCGATGACCGTGCTCTGCCCGTGATAGACCGCCAAACTTTCGCGTCTTACCACGTCTCCCCAAGTTTTAATAACGGCCGGGACACTGATTATCACGTGTTTTTCACCTGTGTTGCACGTCTTTACCACGTGTGCCGGCCGTGGTTGTCCGCGGTCTAAAGTTTTGAGCAGTCCAAAACTTTTTGCCGCGTCCGACGCCGTTCCGATTTTCCCCTGCGTCCTGTCACGTCTGTATATCGACTGTAACACGTCTTAACTTCGACATCAACACGAACAATATCGTCTGCTTCACGGGAGAGCACTTTTTGACGGGTTTTGGCCGTGATAAAGCCGTAAAGCGCTGTGTGACCGGGCCTTAAATGACTGAGTAGCATAGTGGATAATGTTGCTGCCTCAGTGCTTGAAGATTGCTGGTTTGATCCTCAGCTCAGTTGATCCATCCATCCATCTTCTACTGCTTATCCAGATCTGGGTCATGGGGGTAGCAGCCTAAGCAGAGCAGCCCAGACTTCCCTCTCCCCAGCCACCTCCACCAGGTCTTCTGGGGGAATACCAAGGCGTTCCCAGGAGCTGAGAGATGTAATCTCTCTAGCATGACCTGGGTCTGCCTCGGGGTCTCCTCCCGGTGGGGCATGCCCAGAAAACCTCCCTTGGGAGGCGTCCAGGGGGCATCCTTAACAAGGCGCCCGAACTACCTCCACTGACTCTTTTCAATGTGGCGGAGCAGCGATTCTACTCTGATACTCTCCCAAATGACCAAGCTTCTCACCCTGTCTCTAAGGGAGAGCCCAGCCACCCTGCAGAGAAAACTCATTTCTACCACTTGTATCTGTGATCTCATTCTTTCGGTCACTACCCATAGCTCGTGACCATAGATGAGAGTGGGAACATAGATGGACCAGGAAATTGAGAGCTTTGCCTTTTGATTCAGCTCTCTCTTTACCACAACAGACTGCTTTAGTATCCGCATCACTGCTGACGCTGCCCCAATCCGTCTGTCCAACTCCCGTTCCCCCTTAAGGAAGAGCGGGAGTTGGACAGGTGAGGGTAAGGGAGCGGGAGTTGGACAGATGGATCGGGCAGCGTCAGCTCAGTTGCGTCCTTATTAAAACCACTGCTTTTATTCCAGGACTACCAACTCATGCTGTGAATGTGCAACTCAGTTCATCCTCATAGAACCAATGTACATATTTAAATCAGGTAAATTCTATGAATTATTTTGTGTAATTTCTTAATGGAGACAAATTTCAGGATTTACTGGTTTCACTGAGGCCCCAAACAAGTGTTCTGAATCAATCTTTGCAAAAATATATCTGAAAAAAAGAAATGATCATCTGTTCAGGAACACTACAGTATCCATGACAGTATTTGTAGATTTCTGACTCCCCTTCTCAAGTGATATGAAATAATGCAAAATTTATATAGCACTGACAAACAGTACATAGATAGATGTACTTTATTGATCCATAAGAAGAAATTTGGGAAAAATAAAATTAAACTCCACACAGTCTCCCTAGCAAGGGTTTGAATCCATGATTTTGGTGCTGAAAAGGACAGTGCAGAAGCGCCATCACTGTGCCACTATGTATTCCTGACAATGTGAATGTCAGGTATGAGGTAGGTGGATGTAAGTGGAAGTATACATTTATTTACAGTGCAAACACACACAAAGGCAAGCAGTCCAAATTGGCAGGCTAAATCCAAAGCATGAAACATGCAAAGGGTCAGGTGAGGCACAAATGGGATATCAGAGGCAGAGTGAAAACGAGAATGAGGAACAGGCACAGGAAATCAGAAACAGGAAATCAGAAACAGGAAACAAGGCTCAGTAATGCATACTGACATAGCATAACACTTCGCACTGATCATGCATCAGAATAGTCCTTAAAATAGGTGCACATCTAGCTCCTTAATTAAGTTCAGGTGCGCGTCATTAACAGCATATGCTGGAGTCTGCTCAATGCATGCGCAGCCCAGGGCGCACCTTCAGGTGCACATGCCACAGTGCACAGGACTGACAGAACCCCCCCAAAGATCTCCCTCCAGGAGCAAAAATCCATCCTACTTGGCTCCAGTAGGGGCTCAGGTTCAGGCTCAGGACAAAACTTGGACTCCTAACTTGCACTGGTTTCGGGCTCTAGAGATGGCTCGGGCTTGAGCTTGATAGATAGAGTAGCATAGTGGATAATGTTACTGCCTCAGCGAGCCTGAGTCTAGTCCAGAACCCGAGTCATCGCCAAACTTGAGTTCTGGACTGGACTCAGGCTCGAGCTCTGTACTGGACTTGGGCTTGAGCTGTGGAAATGACTCAAACTCTGGATTGGACACAGGCTCTGGAAATGACTTGGGCTCTGTGCAGGAAGCACACTCAGACTCAGGACTTGACTTAGACCCTGGACTTGGCTCAGATCCAGGACTTACAGTGGACTCGAGCTCCGGGCTGGATTCGAGCTCTGGAGATGACTTGAGCTTTGGGCTGGACTCTGGCTCCAGCTCAGGTGATGGCTCAGGCTTGAGGTCTCTATCTGGCTTGGACTAAGGGCCCTGCCCTGGACTCGAGCTCTGGAGATGACTTGAGCTCTGGACTGAACTCTGGCTCAAGCTCTGGACGGGACTCTGGCTCCATCTCAAGAGATGATTCAGGCTTGAGTCCTGGAACTGGCTTGGATTCAGGACTGGAAGTATGCTCAAGCTCTGGACTTGACTTGGGCTTTGGACTGGACTCGAGCTCTGGGGAAGACTTGGGCTCAGGACAGGAAGCAAGCTTTGACTTGGGCTCCAGGCTGTATTCAGGCTCAGTAGAGGACTTGAGCTCTGGACTTGACTTGGAACTGGAACTGGGCTCTGTCAGCACATTGCTTCGGTCCTACTTAGGACCTGGTGGTGGGATGATGTCTTCATGGCCAGGTGGTGGCAGGACGATGATGTCTTCATAGCCAAGTGGTGGAGGAACAATGACACCTTCAGAGCCAGCTGAGGCAGAGGTCACTCCATCATCCTCTAACACAGGTTCTGGAATAGGCTCAGGTTCTGGCACTGGCCTTGACTCTGGCATAGGCACTGGAGCTGGAGTATAGCTAAGAAAGTCTGAACTCTGCCAGCATGGGTGCTGTACTTGGATGAGGTACTCCACCCATCGGCAAACTCGTCCAGCTGTCCAAGTGAACACGAGGCTCACCCAGATCAGTTCTGGTGACTTGGGTTCTTCAAAGGCCTTGTAGAACAGATTACACTGCAGGCAAGGGTGATGTATTCCATACTACATTGCCAGGAGGCCCATTACAAAATGCTGCCAGAAATATGAGGTGAAGGGCCGAGATACAGGAACCCAGTAGATGCATGGTATGGCCAACTGGATCACTTCCGCTACATCCATTGTTAGGCAAAGCATTCCGTCAGGTACAAGGTAGGCAGATATAAGTGCAGAAGTATGTTTATTTACAGTGCAAATACACACGAAGGCAAACGGTCCACATCAGCAGGCTAGATCCAAATTGTGAAATGTGCAAAGGGTTGGGTGAGGTGCAAATTGGATATCAGAGGCAGAGCGAAAATGAGAATGAGGAACAGGCACAGGAATCCGGTAATAAGGCTCAGTAATGCATACTGACGTAGCGTAATACTTCGCACTGTTCGTGCATCAGAGCAGTCCTAAATTAGGTACACATCTAGCTCCTTAATTAAGTTCAGGTGCGCGTCATTAACGGTGTGCGTGCTGGTGTCTGCTTGACATGCGCACAGCCTGGAGTGCACCTTCAGGTGCACGCAGCCACAGCGCGCAGGACTGACAATGGAGTTTAGACTGTGGGTAGGATTTATTTTCAGACATACAGTATATTGATAAGATTGATTCAGGATGCTTGTTTGGGGCCATGATATCAATCACTACAACCAATAAATTCTGAAATTAGTATCTTATGAAATTACACTGAAAATAATTCATAGAATTTATCTGATTTAAATGTGTACATTGGTTGTACATGAATGAACTGAGGTACATTTACAACGTTTGTTTTGCACAGCCAGCATGATTTGACAGATAGGCTGTCTGCTCAAACACAGGGGAGGGCTTCAAAATGGATTTTGCTCCAACATCTTGGGGGATACTTTTTTCTACTATTTCTCATATCTTAATGTTATAAAGAACACTATAATAGAAGTCCACAAATAGATTTCCTTGCAGTTTTTGAGATATATGACTTTTAAGTTGACAAAAATGCTCAAAAATAGACATTTTAACATCTGAGTACTACGTTGACTAGAAATAACTGAATATTTATTCATTACAATGAAATGTCTCCAAATATATAGTTTACAAAATTTGAGCCTGCGACCCTGTAGAACAGGATAAAGTGGCTAGAGATAATGAGATGAGATAACTGAATAGTTACAGAATAAGTGTGCTTGCAAAATATGAAAAATCTGATATGACAAGGGTCACCATATCCTGATACTGAAATTATTTCAGGGAATTACTCAAGATAAGCCTAATATCTCATACAAGTTCCTTAGTATTAATAAACAGAAGCATTTCAAACAGTTTTTCCACAAATCTTTGGGAATTTAGTCATCTAAATTATACTATAGCCAGGACTACGCATGCATAGATTGAATAACACAACTCAACATTTACATTTTATATTGCACAAACCTCAAGATATTTTCTTCAAATTAATCACAATATTTATATACTGCCTGAGAATTCACAATAATATTGGTATAAATAGCCTGAGAAACACCAACGTTAGAATCCCATACCAGGAGGAAAGTTTTTTCCATGTCAGTATAATCACTGTGTTATGTCCCCGAGGATTAAGTCCAGGGAATGGGGGAGGTAACAAAGTACGTCAATTGAGAGAAGAAGAAAAAACAAAATAGGGGGAAACGGAAATATGTGAGTGAGTGAGTGAGTGGGTTTATTTATTTAAAAAAAAATAAATACAGGGGCACAACAAAACAGAAAGCAAAACCCAAAACCACTCCCGATGAAGTCAAGGTTGCGCACCTAGCAGTGACGTGCGGTCAGGGGTGGCAGGTGAGGCAGGGCCTCACCGGTCATCATCCAGCCATCATGAGATGTAATGAATGTAAATAATGATAACAATAAAGATTTGTCCAATCATCTGTGCTATATATGCCATTTCTGTATGATTCAAATAATTTCAATCATTTTTGTGATCAAAATCGCCGTATTTGCCTATTTCCTATTCAATTGCAGCGAATATGCAGCAACGTGAGGCAGCACCAAGCCGTGCCTTACGTCAGATTGCGCAATCCCTTGTTAACTGGGTTGAGCCTTTTGCTTACTCTGTGTATGCTACCAACGTAATGCTGTATTAAAATGTTTTTTATAAATTGTAGACATATGTCCTCACTTTCCTTATAATATGTAATGTTTTCTACGCATGTGTATCACTTATTTAGTGTTAACAATTTGACATAAAGCCGCACTGAAAAGACATGAGGTGAGGCAGGCAGTAGCTCTGCCGCAGTGCAGAGGGTGTACGTGAGCTCAGTTATTCTTGTTTGGTGGTTGCTTCTTCTCTACGTCGTCACGTAAAGTTTAATTTGGACTGTTGTTGGCTTGTTCCGATTGACTGCAACAAATTAATGGAGGATGTAATAGCTCAACTGAAAGGTTTCTCAAAGTTGGACTTGCCAAAAGTTGCAGACAGTCCCTGAAGCGACCAAGTTACTTCAACTGGCCCTCACTATACCGGCTACAACAGTGTCCGTGGAAAGGTCATTCTCTGCTCTGAAAAGACTCAAAACGTACAGTCGTAATTGCACCGGCCAAGGACGTCTTTCATCCCTGGCAATCATCGCCATTGAGACTGGGAGACTTTTAAAACTAAAAAAAAAAAGGACAAGGAGGATTTCTACGCCAAAGTCACAGAGATTTTCGTCCAGAAGGAGCAGCGCATGGACTTCATTTACAAGTAAAGGTAAGACCAGTGTTCGAATCTTGTGTGTTTGTGTATGTGAGAGAGCGCATCCGCCGTGATGCTGTGCCTTGCGATGGATGTATGTGGCACCGGCTGTGGTGCTGTGTGGCCTGTTCTGTCTGTAGCACCGTGGTTCGTGTGTTTTTTGTCTGTGGCATCCGCCATGGTGCTGTGTGGTTTGTCTGGCATCCGCCATGGTGCTGTGTGGCCTGTTCTGTCTGTGGCATCTGCCGTGGTGCTGTGTGGTTTGTTCTGTGCATGGTACCCGCTGTGTGGCCTGTGTGGTCCGCCGTGGTGTTTTTTTGGAGGTAGGCTACTGAACCGCCATTCATTTTTCATTCTTCCTTGGCCAAATATGTACCTTATGTAAAGAATGCTGCTATGAGATATGAAACTAATCGGTATTTGGCAAATATTTTGGTGCATATTTGAAAATCTGATTTTGAAAAAGTCAGTGCCTCACTAGCCACAAACCTCACCGCACGTCACTGGCACCTAGGTGCACTGCAACACCACTATTAACACACACACACACACACACACACACACACACACACTAATCACTGTTATCAGAAATCAGATTGCAGTTATCCACACAGCATAACTGCTGTAATCCAACAACACAGAGTGATCTCTGTAATATAGGGTTAAATTGTGCATGCGCGCACACACACAGCATCTACACTGCTGTCTGGCCAATGGCCCCATCCGTAGGTTTCCCCAGGTCTTTTAAAACAGCCACTTCCGGTGAACAATTAAGCGCCGGCACAGCTAACCACTCACAGCAATGGTGGAGGGTGGTACTTGGAGAGATACATAAAAAAAAAAAAAAACACACTCCCAAAACCACACTCCCAACACCACAGCCATCAGACTCAAAATCATCAACACACATCTGATTTGTACACTTATTGCATCGACAGAGATCAGTACAGGGAAGTTTTGATGACCTGCAAGAACAATGATTAGTAGAGCACTGCCCAGATTTACACCCACAATGAATGAGCTGAAGGATATCTTTAGGTGCTGGATAATTTCTCATCCAGCCAATGGAGATCTCATTGTTTGAGACATTCCAACCTCTTCCTGCAGGAGTTGGTGCTGAAATCCACTGATTGAGAGCTCTCTTAATAGTTTACTCAGAGTGTGCTGTTTTAGTGCATCCTTTGTAGGTGGCAGACTGTTCCAGGGACTGGGGTGATAGACAGAATATATTGTACTTTTCTTCATTGACAGACAAGAGATCTAATGTATATAATTTGTAAGCAACCCTCTCGAGCTCATCTAGCAGGTCCTCAGATACATCAAAATGCTCACCAAGAGAACAAAATTTTTCAACAAATGACTCCTCTTCCATGGCAACTAAGAAAGCCTTCTTTCCTTTCCAATAAAATGCACTAACAGTCACAGCCACTGAAGGTATGAAAACCAATAAGGGCTCTATATTCGTCAAAAGACAGGAGTGGTTGCTATTTCCTGTAGATTAAGAATTCTAACTTTGTTTTTGACTCCTGTTGGAAAGTATAAATTAGCATCAATGGCTTGTACGTACATGTGAGAAGAGAATTATAGCCACATCCATGTCAGGACTTTTTATGATGATGTCTTGATGCCCATTAACAGCAGCATGCTTTGCATGTAACCCTAGCCTGGTGTCAGCTTCTTCATGATCACAGTGTAACTCTGTTGTAGCATGACATGCCACAATTGTAAGTAATAGCACTGAAAACCTGAGTTCAGAACAGCCTCCAAATATGGCCGCTCTGGACTACAACTCCCAAGCACCACAGCACCCCTCATCTCTGGAATACTAGGAAGTGCACCCATTTCCCCGTAATTACTTCCTTATATACAGCGCTCAGCGTAAATGAGTACACCCCCTTTGAAAATTAACATTTTAAACAATATCTCAATGAACACAAAATTTCCAAAATGTTGACAAGACAAAGTTTAATATAACATCAGTTTAACTTATAATGTGAAAGTAAGGTTAATAACAAACTTAGATTACACATTTTTCAGTTTTACTCAAATTAGGGTGGTGCAAAAATGAGTACACCCCACAACAAAAACTACTACATCTAGTACTTTGTCTGGCCTCTATGATTTTTAATGACAGCACCAAGTCTTCTTGGCATGGAATGAACAAGTTGGCGACATTTTGCAACATCAATCTTTTTCCATTCTTCAACAATGACCTCTTTTAGTGACTGGATGCTGGAGAGTGATGCTCAACTTGTCTCTTCAGAATTCCCCATAGGTGTTCGATTGGGTTCAGATCAGGAGACATACTTGGCCACTGAATCACTTTACTCTGTTCTTTTTCAGAAATCCAACAGTGGCCTTAGATGTGTGCTTAGGATCATTGTCATGTTGGAAAAGTGCATGACGACCAAGGGCACGGAGTGATGGTAGCATCTTCTCTTTCAGTATAGAGCAATGCGTCTGTGAATTCATGATGCCATCAATGAAATGCAGTTCCCCGACACCAGCAGCACTCATGCAGCCCCACATAAGGACACTGCCACCACCGTTTCACTGTAGGCACCATGCATTCTTCTTTGTATTCCTCACCTTTGCGACACCATACAGTTTTGAAGCCATCAGTTCCAAAAACATTTATCTTGGTCTCATCACTCTAGAGTATAGAGTCCCAGTAGTCTTCATCTTTGTCAGCATTGGCCCTGGCAAACTCTAGGCGGGCTTTTTGTGCCTGGGCTTTAGGAGAGGCTTCTTTCGTGGATGGCATCCATGCATGCCATTCCTCTGCAGTGTATGCCATATTGCGTCATGGGAAATAGTCACCCCAGTTTGGCTTTCTATTTCTTTAGATAACTGCAGTGAACTTGCATGCTGATTTTCTTCAACCCTTCTCATTAGAAGATGCTCCTGTCAAGGTGTTAACTTCCGTGGACGACCTGGACATCTCTGAGATGGTTGCAGTTCCATCTTTCTTAAATTTTTGTACCACTTTTGCTACAACTGCAAAAGTGGTACAAAAATTTAAGAAAGCAAAGCTTTTACTTATTCTGACTAAGTAAAGCTTTGCTGATCTTCTTGTAGCCTTCACCTTTGTGGGGTAAAGAAATTATTTTCTTTGGGGGATTCTGAAGAGATAAGTTGAGCATCACTCTCCATCCAGCATCCAGTCACTAAAAGAGGTAAAAAAAAAATTCATGTTGCAAAATGTTGCCAACTTGTTCATTCTATGCCTAGAAGAATTGGTGCCATCATCAAAAAATCATGGAGGCCAGACAAAGTACTAGATATAGTAGTTTTTGTTGTGGGGTGTACTCATTTTTGTACCACCCTAATTTGAGTAAAACTGAAAAATGTGTAATCTAAGTTTGTTATTAACCTTACTTTCACATTACAAGTTAAACAGATGTTATATTAAACTTTGTCTTTTGTCAACATTTTGGAAATTGTGTTCATTGAGATATTGTTTAAAATGTTAGTTTTCAAAGGGGGTGTACTCATTTACGCTGAGCACTGTAAGTCCAGCATTCACAAACACTCACCTCGAAGTATCATTCTGTGTCTCCATGCCTGATCATACTGAGCCTTCTGATTTTCTGCCTGACTACCAGACTTTGTTTCCATTTATTTCCAACTCTGTTTATTCACCTGCCCTTTGACATTCTGTTCACAAATCAACCAACCCCTGCCTGTCCCCAACTATGAGTTCTGATTGCTGTTTTGGATTTGGTTACCAGTTTGCGACGCACCCACTCTCCCCTGTGCTTGCATCCATAAGTGCCTGGCACCCTGACAGGATACTTTGCCAGCAATAGATGCAGCAGAGGAAGTGAAGCAGACTGCTCTCAATGCTCAGGGGCGACTGTTAGGAGAACATCGGTAAATGATGAGAACTTAACACCAGAATGTCACAACTAATGGTTGTTGTTTTGCAGGCCATCCTGACATGCCCCTTGTCCTCTGCTGGTGCTGCCCTGATGGTTCCATGACCCAAGAAGTATTCTGGGGAAATTTCAGACTATAAAGGATTTCTTCTTCAATGCTCATCATATTTCACAACCCTCATGGGAGCTACAAAGGAGCATAAGACCACCACCTCAATCTCCTCACAGGCAAGGGTTTGCAGTTGGGCTAGTGCTGTTTGGGAGTGTGAGGGTGAACACACCACCTCCTATGACTGATTTATCAAACTGTTCAAGTAAGTTTTCGATCATCAGCCAGAGGGTGTCAAAGTTGATGAGAGATTGCTAACCTTCAGACAGGGAGATAAGAAAGTGGCTGACCATGCACTAGAATTTTGCACACTAGTAGCCAGAAGCAGCTGGAATGAGCCCACTCTCAAGGCCACCCTTCGCCAGGGTCTGTGCCCTGAAGCACTGTACTGGCATGCCCTGATAACTCACTCTTGACTCCCTCATTGATCTGGCCATCTGCCTAGACAGCCTTCTTAGAAACCGGCCCTGGTTACAATCACCTCCAGCCATTCCTCCTACTCTGGCATCCCCGACTCCAATGGAGATCTCCCATGCTTGCTTACAATGCTCAGAGAAGGATTGGAGGCATCGTGAGGCGCTATGTTTCTAGTGTGGTGAATCTTGCCATTTGATAGGCAAGTATCCTATTCACCTACCAAACCCTAAAAAGGAGGGTCTCACCTGTCAGGAAACCTGTCTGTCCAGCCCAGTGATTCATAAAATTGTTCACACACCATATTCTCTCAAGATGTCAATGCTGTTAAAGCTATCAGACTTGACCCATGTTCCTTCTGCCTTCATAGACTCAGGGGCAGAGGGGGAACTTCATCAGTATTGAGATTGTCCAGAAGTACAACTTGTCCATAGAAGAACTCCAATGACCAGTGAACCTTAAGGCCATCGATGGGGGCTCCATTGGTGATGGGCTTGTTACAACATGCACATCACCCCTTGAAATTCAGGTTGGAACACTTCATGTAGAACATATCACCTTGTTGGTCACTCACACAGCTCAGCATGTTCTCATCTTGGGGTTCCCATGGCTCCAGCTTCATGATCCCCTAATATCCTGGCAACATAGAGAGATCCTGCAATGGTCCCCATCCTGCTTCCAGAACTGCCTGAAACTCCAAGTCTCTATTTTGTCCACCTCTGTGGAGAGCCCACTACCAAGTACCTTGGACAATGTTCCTTCCTGTTATCATCACCTTAAGGAAGTTTTTAGCAAGGGTAAGGCTAATGGCTTGCCTCCTCACCAAACTTATGACTGTGCTATAGATGACCTTCCAGGTACAACTCCCCCTTGCAACTGTATATACCCTCTATCCATCACTGAACAAGCTGCCATGGAAGAGTATGTACAGGAGGTACTACAACAGGGGTACATTACTCCATCCATGTCTCCATCTTTAGCCAGCTTCTTCTTTGTGGAAAAGAAGGGAGGTCGTCTTTGCCCCTACATCGACTACTGAGGTTTAAACCAGATCAGAGTCCAATACCCCATCCGCTTCCCCTGGTGCCATCGGCTTTGGAACAGCTCAAGTCATCAAGAATATTCTCCAAGCTGGACCTTTGAAGTGCTTACAATCTGGTCAGAATTCGGGAAGGCGATGAACGGGAGACTGCCTTTAGCACAACATCCGAGCACTTCGAATATTTGGTCATGCCTTATGGACTTTCTTGCGCTCCCAGCATCTTCCAGTGTCTTATTAAATGACATACTCAGAGACATGCTGGGAAGATTTGTCATTGCTTACACAAATGACATTCTAATCTACTTCCCCACCAACAGCTCACATCACAAACATGTAAGGTTGGTACTCACCTGATTATTGGAGAATCACCTCTATGTAAAAGCAGAGAAGTGCAAGTTTGACGTTCGCCAGATCTCCTTTCTTGGGTACATCATCAGCACAGAAGGAGGACCATAGCAAAGTCTCAGCAGTCACCTCCTGACCCACGCCCACTACCATGAAAGAACTACAATGCTTCCTGAGGTTTGCAAATTTTTATTGTCACTTCATCCATGGGTTCAGCATGATCACTGCTCCCCTCACTACCCTGCTAAACAAGGGGTCGTGATGTCTCCAGTGGAACCCAGCCACCGAAGAAACCTTCAAACAGCTCAAGACCACCTTCACCACAGTTCCCATTCTTCAGCACCTAGTCCCTACTAAAGTCAAGTTTATTTTTATAGCACTTTTAACAATAGATATTGTCGCAAAGCAGCTTTACAGAATTTTAATGACTTTAAACATGAGCTAATTTTATCCCTAGTCTATCCCCAATGTTCATCATAGAAGTAGATGCCTCAGAGACCAGAGTGGGAGGGGTACTATCTCAGCGTTTTGGGCCTCAACTTAATCCCATAGCATTTTATTCGAAGAAACTCACCCCATCCAAGCAGAATTATGACACTGGCAATTGAGAACTCCTAGCTATTAAGTAGCTCTAGATGAATGGAGACACTGGCTAGAGGGCACCACACATCTGTTTACCATCCTCACCAATCATAAGAATCTCAAATATCTGAAGACAGCTAAACACCTTAATCCAAGCCAGATGGGCACTTTTCTTTACCTGGTTTCAATTCACAATCTCTGACCGCCCAGGTCCCAGAAACATTAAGGTGGATGCCCTCTCTAGAATCCACACCACTTCCAACCATGTTTCAGAACCCATGTTCCTATCACCCAAATGCTTCTTGCATGCCATTTCATGGGATGTAGACAAAGAAAGTGTAATCACAGCCTTCAAATCCACCTGAGAACTGTCCTCCTGGACTCATGTATGTGCCACCCCAATTTTGAGGTCAAGTCATCACCTGGGCCCACTCTTCTCTGACCATGGGGAACCCCAGTAGTCACAGAACCTATCAACTTCTCAGAAACAAGTATTGGTGGGAGAACATGGTTTTTGAGATCAACCATTTTGTTTCATCCTGAGGTAAACTCCCGAGACATCTTGGACCCACTCCTCACCCAGGAATTCCACAATGGACATCCAAGTCAAGTCAAGTTTATTTGTATAGCGCTTTTAACAATAAACATTGTCGCAAAGCAGCTTTACAGAATTTGAACAACTTAAAACATGAGCTAATTTCCCATGATGGCATTTCCCATGATGGCCAAAAAGTTCAATTTTTGTCCCATTTGACCAGAGAATCTTCTATGTGTTTGGGGAGTCTGCCACATGCTGTTGGGCAAACTCCAAACGTTATTATTTTTTTTAATTAATGACTCTGTGGAGTGTATGGCTTAAAGTGGTCCCATGGACACTTTAAGCCACATTCCCATTTCCATTGTGGATCTTTGGAGCTCCTTCAGCATTATTGTTTTTTTTTTTTACTCATTATTTTTTTTATTGAATTTTACAAAAACATACAGAACAAGACTCGGCTCACATATACTTAAACATACAAACATATATACAGGCAGACAGCAGGCCCATTAGTTCTTGGATGGCATGGAATAAAACATGATAAAAATAAGAAAAGGGAATATGAAATTAAATATTAAACATTGAATACAAATTGAAAAATTGAAGAGAGAAAGGAAAAGGGAGATTAAATACAACTCCTTATCTTTTACATAAATCCTCTTATCAAAATGGTTTCAATGTTTATTCCTATGAAGGACAAGAATGGTTGCCATATTCTGCGGAAGATATTGTCCTTCTCATGCAGTTTAGATGTCAAATAGTCCAAGGATATATACTGTATTATAACATTATGCCATTGTGTCCTTGAAGGGGGGTTATCAGATATCCAATTTAACAAAATACATTTTCTAGCACAAAAAGTTAACATTCTATATAACTTCCCCTTATACTTGTCGCTAATAAAGCAGTTTGAAATACCAAGCAGCATACAAAGTGGGTCAAAATCTAGTGATGTACCTAGAATCGTATTCACATCATTCTCCAAAAATGTTTAATCTTTCGACATGACCATAAGCAGTGAGTAAGACTTCCAATCTGTTTTACACTTGGGGCAATGAGGAGAAAGGGTATTGTTAAATTTATGACGTTGAGAGGGGGATATATGTGCTCTATGTAAGATTTTAAGCTGAATGGCTTTAACTTTGTTACAGATACTTAGAGATCTCACATTTTCCCACGTCTCGTCCCATTCCTCATCTGTAATCTCCAGACCAAGTTCACTTTCCCATTTCAGCTTAAGATGTAAGGTACCTTTATTGACATATTCCTTAAGAAGTCTATAAAAGAAACCAATGCAATGCCCCATCTGAAGCGAAAATACATGTCGCTCAATGCAAGAACTACTTTGGTCAGAGAGAAGTATCTTTTTTAATAAAATTGCGTAATTGAAGGTAACAAAAAAAGTCCCGTTTTGGAATATCAAACTTAACTCTCAACTGATCAAAGGACATCATCGTGGGACCAACAAAAAGATCACGTAACCTGGAGATCCCTTTAGTACTCCAGATTTGAAAGACAGGGTCAGTTACACCTGGTGAAAAATCTATGTTGCCACATATTGGCGTAAACACAGAAGTGAGTTTATGTCTGTCCTCTAACCTTCTAACTACCTGCCAGGCCTTAACGGTGTGGGTAGTGACTGGATTATGACACACAGAGCTCAAGGATTTTTTTATAAATAACAAATTCGAGAGAGGTAGTTTAGACATGGAACTCTCTATATCCAACCATATGGACTTAGGATCATTGCGCATCCAATCAGTGATGTAGCGAAGGTGTGCACTGAGCTGGTATTTCCTAATGTCAGGAAAGTCAAGGCCACCTTCTGAAGAGGGGAGGTATAGAGTTGCTAAGCTAAGACGGGGCTTTTTCTTAGCCCATATGAAGGAGCTAAACCAATTCTTCAGGCTTTTTAAGGTTTTGTGAGATAAGAGAATTGGAATCATCTGAATGGGGTAAAGCAGTCTGGGTAACACATTCATTTTCAGGAGGGCCACGCGTCCAAGCCAAGAGATGGGCAATGTATTCCATCTCTCAAGATCCATTCTGATGCGTTCAAGTAGAGGGGGAAAATTAGCTCTATACATTTTGTCAAAATCAGGGGTTATGTATATTCCTAGATAAATAAAACCAGATGGGGACCACTTAAATGGGAATGGGCATGGGGTATTTGGTTGGTGCAACAGGCTACCCAAGGGCATTGCCTCTGATTTGTCAAAATTGATTTTATACCCTGAAAATGCACTGAATTTACCTATAGTGTCAAGGACGTTAGGAATGGAAATACCAGGCTCAGTCATAAAGATCAGAACGTCATCGGCATATAGGGTTATCTTATGCTGCTTATCACCTATAGGCAATCCGTGTATGCCCTGATTCCTCCTGATCGCTTCAGCCAGTGGCTCAATAACTAGAGCAAACAAAAGAGGGGATAAGGGACACCCCTGCCTAGTGCCTCTTTGAATAGCAAAATTAGGGGACCACAATCCATTAGTGAGAACTGAGGAGAGAGGATTATTGTAAAGCAAACGAACCCAACTGATAAAATTGGAACCTAGACCAAATCTTTCTAAAACATAAAACAGGAAAGGCATTTCTACGCGGTCGAAAGCCTTCTGCGCGTCCAGAGAGACGACTATACCTTCAGTTGACTGTTCACGAAACTTCTGAATTGTGTTCATCAATCTGCACATGTTATTACATGAGTTACAGCCTTTAATGAAACCCGTTTGGTCTTCATTGATAAGAACAGGGAGCAAGTCTTCCAATCGTGTTGCCAATATTTTACAGAATTTTTAAATCTACATTCAATAAAGATATCGGTCGATATGAGGCACATTGCTCTGGTTGTTTCCCTTTCTTTAAAATTAACGAAATATTGGCTTCCCTCAAAAAAGCTGGCAGGATGCCCCTTTCTAATGAGTCTGTCAGCATATTCAGTAGTGGTTCAATCAAGAGGCCCTGAAATTCTTTATAAAATTCACTACTCAACCCATCGGGCCCAGGCGCCTTTCCAGAGGGCAGTGCATTAATTGCAATCATTACTTCCTCTTCAGTTATGGGTGCATTAAGTTTTGACTTCTGATTATCTGTCAGTTGTGGAAAATCCAGAGAGGAGAAGAAAGTGTCCATTAGTCCAGGGCTATCCTGCTGTAAATCTGACCTATACAGTTTTTCATAGAATTTTTTGAATGTGTTATTTATAGAAACATGATCAAATACTTGCTTCCCCATTTCATCTGTAATTGAAGAGATCGTTTTTGAGTCTGATTTTTTCCTTGTCAAATAGGCCAAATATCTCCCTGCTTTATCACCCTGCTCATATAATCTCTGTTTAGCAAATCTGATTTTTGCTTCAGCTTGCTCTGTTAACAGGGAATCTAAGGCTGATCGCAGAGCAGAAATTTCTTTAAGTCTTGTTGGAGAAGGCCTTGCTATATATTCCCTTTCTGCCACCTTAAGCCTAGATTCTAGAATTTCCCTTTGTTCAGCTTGTCTACGCCTCCTACTGGACACATAGGATATGATAAGACCTCTTGCAAAGGCTTTGGATGTTTCCCAGAGAAGAGATGGATTATTGGAACACTGGACCAGCTCTATACCCTTCATAGGGTGCTCGAGGGTTCATGGGAGTTTGCCCAACCAGTCCACATGTGCTTTGTGGATCTGGAGAAGGCATTCGACCGTGTCCCCCGTGGTATTCTGTGGGGGGTGCTTCGGGAGTATGGGGTTCGGGGCTCTTTGCTAAGGGCTGTCCGGTCCCTGTACGAATGGAGCAGGAGTCTGGTTCTCATTGCCGGCAGTAAGTCAGACCTGTTCCCAGTGCATGTTGGACTCCGGCAGGGCTGCCCTTTGTCACCGGTTCTGTTCATAATTTTTATGGACAGAATTTCTAGGCGCAGCCAGGGGCCGGAAGGAATCCTGTTTGGGAACCACAGGATTTCATCTCTGCTTTTTGCAGATGATGTTGTCCTGTTGGCTTCTTCAAACCAGGACCTTCAGCATGCACTGGGGTGGTTTGCAGTCGAGTGTGAAGCGGCTGGGATGAGAATCGGCACCTCCAAGTCCGAGGCCATGGTTCTCGACCGGAAAAGGGTGGCTTGCCCTCTCCAGGTTGGTGAAGTCCTGCCTCAAGTGGAGGAGTTTAAGTATCTCGGGATCTTGTTCACGAGTGAGGGAAGGATGGAGTGTGTGAGATCGACAGGCGGATCGGTGCAGCCTCCGCAGTGATGCGGTCGCTTTACCAGTCCGTCGTGGTGAAGGAGCTGAGCCAAAAGGCGAAGCTCTCAATTTACCGGTCGATCTACATTCCGACTCTCACCTATGGTCATGAGCTTTGGGTAATGACAGAAAGAACAAGATCGCGGATACAAGCGGGTGAAATGAGTTTCCTTCGCAGGGTGGCTGGGCGCTCCCTTAGAGATAGGGTGAGAAGCACAGTCACTCGGGAGGAGCTCGGAGTAGAGCCGCTGCTCCTCCACATCGAGAGGAACCAGCTGAGGTGGCTCGGGCATCTTTTTCGGATGCCTCCTGGACGCCTCCCTGGGGAGGTGTTCCAGGCATGTCCCCCCGGGAGGAGGCCCCGGGGAAGACCCAGGACACGCTGGAGGGACTATGTCACTCGGCTGGCCTGGGAGCGCCTCGGTGTTCTTCCCGAGGAGCTGGCCAAGGTGTCTGGGGAAAGGGAAGTTTGGGCTTCCATGCTTAGACTGCTGCCTCCACGACCCAGTCCCGGATAAGCGGAAGAAGACGAGACGAGATGGATTATTTGTAGAGGCTGAATTTATTGATAAAAAGGATTGGAATTCCTCAGAGAAATAGGATACAAATTTGTGGTCTGAGAGAATGAAAGGGTTAGGGTTAGCTAATTAGCTAATAGGGTTAGCTAGCTTGATTCAGCCCGCTTTCATTTCAATCTTCAGGACATCAGGTAGCGAGGATTCAAAGAAACGTATTGGGTTGTCACCTTCCGCGCCTTCAGGAAGAATGCGTATATTTTTCCTTCTTCCTCTATTCTCCAAGTCATCAATACACTCGTTCAAGTCCATCACCTGTTGCTCCAGAGCCTTCATTTTACTCTCCACTGGGTTAACTATGTCCTCCAACGCAGACACTCTTCCCTCCACCTCCGTAATGCGTTCCCCATGATTGTCCAGCTCCTCACGATGCGCTTGCAACAAATGCGATAACGGACTCAACTTGTCGTCAATGATCTTAGAAATGTTAGCCGTGATCTCGGAAATCATCTCACGTTGTGCAGGAGCTAGCGCGCTGTCCTCGCTAGCACTGTCTTGCGGTGTAGCTTCCTCGGAATTACTTCCCTTCTTTTTGTCAGTCTATCTCAAAAAGTAGGTATTTATGCTCATTGTGTTAAACAGAGCCACACGAGTCTGCGAGACGCTTGCTTATAGGCAGAAATGATAAAATTAGTGAAATAGCGCACCAGCTCAGCCTTACACGACCTTCTCTCAAGCCGCCATCTTGAAAACCCTTCAGCATTATTGTTGATGTGTTTGTTGCATCTCTGATTAATGCCCTCCTTGCCCGGTCTGTGAGTTTTGGTGGGCGGCCTTCTCTTGTCAGGTTTGTAGTGGTGCCATATTCTTTCCATTTTGCTGTAATGGATTTAATGATGCTCTCTGGGATCTTCAAAGTGTGGGATATTTTTTATGACCCGACCCTGATCTATACTTCTTCACAACTTTGTGTCTGACCTGTTTGGAGTGCTCCTTGGTTTTCATGTTGCTTGCTTAGTCGTGTTGCAGAGTCAGGGTCCTTCCAAAACAGGTTCCTTCCAAAACAGGTTGATTTATCCGGACATCATGTGACAGATCATATGACACTTTGATTGCACACAGGTGGATCCTAATCAACTAATGTGACTTATGAAGTGAATTGGTTGCACCAGCTCTTATTTAGGGGTTTCATATACATCCAGACAAGCCAGCACCAAGGAAAAGAGGCCATCCAAGAAAGGAGATCACTCCCAATGTGAGCAGGTGTTCTGTCAGTAATGGCATGAAAACCTGAGTTCAGAGCAGCCTCCAAACATGGCCACTCCAGAATACAACTTCCAAGCACCACAGTGCCCTTCATCTCCAGAATACAAGGAAGTGCACCTGTTTCCCATTTCCCTGTAATTACTTCCCTATACAGTGTCTTGCAAAATTATTCAATCCCCTTTGTGTTTATCCTGTTTTGTCGCATTACAAGCTGGAATTAAAATGGATTTTTTGGAGGTTAGCACCATTTGATTTACACAACATGCCTACCACTTTAAAGGTGCACAATGCTTTTTTTTATTGCAACACAAACAATAATTAAGATGCAAGAAAAAACAGAAATCTGAGTGTGCATAAGTATTCACCCCCTTTCATATGAAACCCCTAAATAAGAGCTGGTGCAACCAATTCACTTCATAAGTCACATTATAGTTGATTAGGATCCACCTGTGTGCAATCAAAGTGTCATATGATCTGTCACATGATGTCCGGATAAATCAACCTGTTTTGGAAGGAACCTGTTTTGGAAGGACCCTGACTCTGCAACACGACTAAGCAAGCAACATGAAAACCAAGGAGCACTCCAAACAGGTCAGACACAAAGTTGTGAAGAAGTATAGATCAGGGTCGGGTCATAAAAAATATCCCACACTTTGAAGATCCCGGAGAGCATCATTAAATCCATTACAGCAAAATGGAAAGAATATGGCACCACTACAAACCTGACAAGAGAAGGCCGCCCACCAAAACTCACAGACCAGGCAAGGAGGGCATTAATCAGAGATGCAACAAACACATCAACAATAATGCTGAAGGAGCTCCAAAGATCCACAATGGAAATGGGAATGTGGCTTAAAGTGTCCATGGGACCACTTTAAGCCATACACTCACAGAGTCACTGCTTAAAAAAAAAAAAAAAAAAAAATCACGTTTGGAGTTTGCCCAACAGCATGTGGCAGACTCCCCAAACACATAGAAGATTCTCTGGTCAAATGGGACAAAAATTGAACTTTTTGGCCATCATGGGAAATGCCATGTGTAGCACAAATCCAACATCCTGAGACCACCATTTCTACAATGAAGCATAGTGGTGGCAACATCATACTGTGGGGATGTTTTTCATCTGCAGGGACAGGAAAGCTGGTCAGGACTGAAGGAAAGATGGATGGCACTAAATGCAGGGCAATTCTGGAAGAAAACCTGTTTGAGTTGGCCAGAGGTTTGACACTGGGATGAAGGTTCATGGTCTAGCAGGACAATGACCCTAAACATACCACTAAAGCTACACTGGAGTGGTTTAAAGGGAAACATTTAAATGCCTTCTAATGGCCTAATCAAAGCCCAGACCTCAATCCAATTGAGAATCTGTGGCATAACTTGAAGATTGTCATACACCAATGCCACCCATCTAACTTGGAGTTGGAGTAGTTTTGTCTTGAGGAATGGGCAAAAATCCCAGTGGCTTGATGTGCTAAGCTAATAGAGACATACCCCAAGAGACTTGCAGCTGTAATTGTAACAAAAGGTGGCTGTATAAAGTATTGAATTTGGGGGGTGTGAATACTTATGCACACTCCAGATTTCTGTTTTTTTCATCTTAATTATTGTTTGTGTCACAATAAAAAATGTGCACCTTTAAAATGGTAGGCATGCTGTGTAAATCAAATGGTGCTAACCCCCCAAAAATCAATTTTAATTCCAGCTTGTAATGCAACAAAACAGGACAAACACCAAGGGGGATGAATACTTTTGCAAGGCACTGTACAAGTCCAGCATTCACAAATGCTCACCACGAAGTATTGTTCTGTGTCTTCGTGCTCAATCATACCAAGCCTTCTGACTTTCTGCCTGACTACTAGTGCTTTGACTTTGTTTACGTTTATTTCTGACTCCGTTTACTCGCCTGCTCTTTGATATTCCATTTGCAAATTGACAGTCCCCTGCCCATCCACAACTATGACTTCTGATTGTTGTTTTGGATTTGGTTACCAGTTTGTGATGCACCTGCACATCCATAAGTGCCTGCACCCTGACAACAGAGCACATCATCTGTTGTGGAATTACCACTATCAACCACTATTACTTGGCATGTTCTAGCATGTGCCATGAAGAGACTGAAATTCATGGCAACTGAGTTATAGCTAGCATTACTCCAACATTCGAACAGGAAACACTCAGCAAAGCTTCTGTGTTTTTGACATCCACAAGGAATTTCTTCTATTGCTTTGGAATCCTTTGATCTTTCCCATAAAGCTGGATTACCTGATAACCTGTGGCAGCCCGTCTTCCCCTCTCAGCTTTTTTTTATGCTAATATCAGTCACAGGTATCAGTCACAAATATCAGTCAATAGGTATCAGTCACAAAGCCTATCCTAGTGCTCCCATACTTCCGAGCCAGTGATGTGATGCTAACTAGGACTTGATCAGCAACTTCAACAAATGTATGGGGTGGAGGTGATGCAGTCTGGATGGTTGCCATTCCATCAATCATGAGCGCACTACCTCCTGGTACCGATGGGACAATACATGCTTCACTCCGTTCCTCAAGTCAGTGAAGCAAAGCAGACTTGGCTGTCTTGGCTAAAGAGCTATCAGCACTAGCTAAAGGTAAAGAAACTGTCCCCAGGGAATAAGACAAGATCTCTTGGCGTTTTATCTTTCTACTCTGTCTGATAATAAGAAGTCTTCCAAAGAGACTTTGATCATTTTTGAGAATCACCTCCTTCCAAGACTAAAACATAATTTCTGCATACCTTCACTGGATGGTTTGGACAATTCAGACTTCTCTATACATTTTTTTAGCATAGAATTTGTGTCAGTATACAAAAGAATTTTGCCTTTTGTCAGTATATCATTTGTAGCAGGCCTTGTGGTAGCTTGGAATCAACACTAGTTCCTCATACTCCAGATCAAGTTGAACTTCTGGGTTGACAACGGTCACCTCTTTTCCACCAATTTCCAACCTTTTTTTTTTTTTGCTATTTTCCTAAAGGTATTCCATGTGGCCTTTGTCAAGATTGTTGTTCAGAATCAGAAACACTTTTATTGCCAGGTATGTGGACACACACGAGGACTTTGACTCCGGTTCACTTGGCTCTCATAGTACAAAACAGATAAAAAAGCGTATACACAAAACAAACAAACAAGCAAACAACAACAACAAAAATAGGTGCATAGTGCAAAGTAATCCAGGTAGGTCAAGTATGGAATAGTTAAATAAATATAAAGTATACAGTGTGCACAGAACGACAGTATAAGTGCAGATACTGTATTTTACAAGTGATATTACTGATATATGAATCTGGATTTTAGCTGTTCATCACAGAAAGGATTTCCCTTTTGGTGCAATATGGTGCATAGTGCAAAGATGAAATAGTAAATTTAAATAAGTATAAATATAAGTTACAGTGAGCACAGAATGACAGTATGAGTGTACAGATATTTTGCAAGTGATATTACTGATATATGAATCTGGATTTTAGCTGTTCATCACAGACAGCCTGAGGGAAGAAACTGTTCTTGTGTCTGGTTGTTTTTGCATACAGTGATCTATATCGCCTCCTTGAGGGGAGAAGATTAAACAGATTGTGACCAGGGTGTGATGGGTCCGCAGAGATGTTACCTGCCCGTTTCCTGACTCTGGACAAGTATAGGTCTTGGATGGAGGGCAGGTTGACACCAATAATTTCCTCTGCAGACCTTATTGTCCGTTGCAGTCTGTTCTTCTCCTGTTTGGTGACCGATCCAAACCAAACAGTGATGGAAGAGCAAAGAACAGACTGAATGATGGCAGAGTTGAATTGTGTCAGCAGCTCCTTAGGCAGGTTGAGCTTCCTGAGCTGGCGCAGAAAGTACAACCTCTGCTGAGCCTTTTTGATGATAGTGACTGTGTTGGTCTCCCACTTCAAGTCCTGAAAGATTGTGGAACCCAGAAACCTGAAGCTTTCAACAGCAGTCACAGTGTTGTTGGTGATGGGCAGCAGAGTGGGGGGGCTCCTCCTAAAGTCCACTGTCATCTCCACAGTTTTGAGCGTGTTCAGCTCCAGATTGTTCTGACCGCACCACCAGACCAGCCGTTCAACCTCCCGTCTGTATGCAGACTCGTCACCGTCCCAGATGAGGCCGATGAGCATTGTATCGTCTGCAAATTTCAGGAGTTTAACAGACGGATCTCTTGAGGAGCGAAGTACCGAGGCAACTGTTCATGATGCCATCTTGGTTCATTGCAGCTATCTAGAATGTGCATACAGCAAGTACTGTACATATTGGATTATTTCTTCATTCAACTGACGAATGAATTCACTGGTCAGCAGCCATGTTTCTCCACGTGTGGAGTAGTAAACAGACAGGCTTACACCATGCTGCACAATAATTCATTGATGCTGACTGGCTGGAAATTATTTCTTTGGCCCATAACCCTTAGTGCTTTTACACAATGAAAAAGGATCTTGTTAAAAATATTCACAATTACAAAACTGCAGCATTTAATTTTGTGGACACTTGAATTTAACTTTATTTAGTTTCACAGTTTATGATGTCTTAAGATGTTTATTAGCCTGGGGCCGCCCATCCTAAGCGTGACGCAACACGAGGGCCTGTTGCGAGCTTAGTCTGGCCAGGCAAGCTATCTACAGCTCTTCCAAGCTCCCGAAAAATCGGGAACCAATCAACTTTGAGCATCTCCAACGGCCCTGGGTAGAGGCGTGTTCAAGGCACTGACGTAGTAGAACTGCGACCAGAAGCCATAGATTGTTTATAGAATCTATGCCGGAAGCGCTTCATTCACGAATGCTGTATTGAAAGCATTCAACGGGAAGTTCTCATTGAAAACAGAGCAAAGAGCAGCCCTGGAGGTATTTATTGAAAGGAAGGACGTTTTCGCCTTGCTTCCGACCGGCTTCGGTAAGAGTTTAATAATAGGATGTCTATGGTTTAATCTAGCCCCGTCGCGTACGTCAGAGGAAAGAGTGATGTGATTGGTTTAAGCTTCGTCACAGCCTTTTCTGGCTTCAGCCAGTAGCAAACTGAGGCATTTCAGGGAGGCGGGTCAACCACGCACTTTGGGAAACAGTTGGGTTGAATATCTTGGCCAGACCAATAGCTCGTAGAGCTTTGCAGTCGCGTTAGCCAGACTAGATGTTTATCTCCTTGATGACTGAAATGAAAGTTAACGATAGGATTCTTGTCAGACAGCCTAAGAGTCCCGGAATAAAAGAAAGGGTTTTATTAAGCACTCACCTGAGCTAAGGATCAAACTAGCAATCTGAGTGCTCAGAGGCAGTGACACTGCTCCACATTTACAGAGAACCACATTATTTATATTCACAAATAATGAGTAATTTCCAAGTCATTTTTCACAGAAAAATAATGTGAGGAAATGGAACATTGTCATAGCAGTGCCATAAAAAAGACAAACTGTAAAACGATAAGACCAGATAATGGCCAGTATACACACAGAGGAAGCAAATTCTCCCCTTCCCTCCCCGATTCAAACTGCAATACAATACATAAAGGATATTACACGGCTGGGCAAAGATATGAAGTTTATCTTCGAGTGGTGAAAATAATTTAAATGCAAGAAGATAAAATTACATATATTTGCTCCACCATGTAACATTCTTTGTATTATATGGACACATCCACAAAAAATACATCAATTAATGAAAAGTATTTTAATTATGAACCAGTTAACCATTTTGACAATGCGTGTCTTCATCAGTGTGAAAACACTGGGAGTGACATCATCAGAGTGAAATATCTGAAATTATTATACATACAGGACATTTTTTTCCATGGAATAAAACATGTATTCTATTCCCTTCTACTGGGTTTATTGATGGCATGCAATATCATCATATCGCTTATCCTCCATGTATTACACCACTCTCCCCAATGGAGAATGAGCATGCAATATTGTTATAATATTGCACACTGTCAAGGCAACACAAGGTCACATTTCAGAGCACATGTGAAGATCCAATGACAAAACTTCTGCTGCACATGCACACATTTCTTTGTCGGCCAGGAGAGAAAGAAGATGGAGTTAATTCAATGCTCAGATTAAGCATTAAATAAATAAACTGAAACTAAAGATGCACTGAACACCCAAAAGGCTACCAAAACTTCATTATATATTCTTCACACACATTTACAAGAGAAAAACATACCAACGGACATCGAAAAACTGGAAAAGAGGCACAGCAGAGAGGTAAAACTTCTGTGCTAGTGAGTGACTGACCGTTTGCTCACAAAAATGGCAATGAGGTTTGCGTCATTCAAAGAGGAAGATTTAAAGAGAGATGCAATGAACTCCCGAAAGGCTACAAAAACTTCACTGGATATTCTTCACACATATTTACAAGAGAAAAACATACCAATGGACATTGAAAAACTGGAAAAGAGGGCAATAGCAGAAATATACAGTTCTACTTGAAGGTGAGGAAAAGTGACAGAGACTTTTACAAGAGGACTTCACTCATGGACTTCACTCAGCAAAGCCCTTTTGTTTGGAACAACTGCAATGTAACAATTAACTACTACCAAAAGTAACTTTGAACTTGAACTGTCTACCTGGATATAGCTTGTATACAAGTTGGGTTGTTGTTCAGGCTTTTTGGACTTCTACCATTTTTATTGTTAGAACTTTGACTTTGTACATGTACATTGTCCAAATTTTTTATTCGTTTTTTGCAAACAGTATAGAATAGTATATCAACTTTATATTACACCAGAGCATCTGCATTAGAGGGAAAGAAAACCCCAGCATAAATCCTACTATCCCACCCCACATCCCATGTTGGCTGTGGCCACAGGAAGCAACTAATTATTTACATAATATAAATAAATAAAAATAAAATAGAGTGAAGTAAATGAATAACAAGGAGGGAAAAAATGGGGGGGGGGGTCTCTCTCTCCAGCAGCTAATTCTTTTAAGAAGTGTCTTCAGCATCATCAGGAATAATAGTAAGATTATTGCTAATATAGGCTAGCAGGGGGCCCCAGGTTTTATGAAACAATGTCAGAGATTCCTTCTGTGAGAACCTTAACTTCTCTAACTGCAGACATCATAAGATTTCACATATCCAGCTGTTGTGAGTCGGGGAGAAACAGGTTTCCATTTGAGAAGAATGGTATGCCTGGTCTGCAAGGGTAGTGAAGACAATGGCACGCTGTGTAGTAATGGGAAAATATTTGGTCAGAGGGAGACCAAAAAGAGCAGTCAAGGGGTTCGGTTCTAAATTTGTATTGAGAGCCTGTTTGAGAGTTTGGAATATATCAGACCAAAAGTTGGTCAGCCTCGGGCACGTCCAGAACATGTGTGAATGGTCAGCTGGAGACTGCTTACAACAGTTACAAGCATCACTGTGATTGGGATATATTTTAGCAAGTTTAGCATTGGTGAAACGGGCCCTATGAAGCACCTTCCACTGCAGTAGACCATGCCTGGCACATATAGACAAAGAATGGACTAGTTTTAAAATGTCCCTCCACTGGCTGTCAGATATGTCTACCCCCAAATCCTGTTAAGCGTTTTTAGGTAATACAGTGGGGACTGGACTCAGAAGTGCAATCTTGTTATAGATGACAGATATCAGTCGTTTTTGCTCCAAATTGAAGGAGAGGAGTTGGTCAAGTTCAGCTTCGTGGGGGGGGGGGGGGGGGGGAATATGGGAAGTGTGGGAACTGCTTTTGGATGAATTGTCCTCATTTGAAGGTACCGAAAAAAGTGGCTATTTGGAAAGTTGTATTTGACTGACAGACGCAAAGGATGAAAAAACTCCTTTGTCATACAAGTCGTTAAGTGTTCTGAGGCCCTTATCTAACCATATGTGAAAAGTAGCGTCAGAGCAGGAGGGGAGGAATGCATGATTATTCAAACCTGGAGCAATAATCGAAGCCCTATGTAAGTCGTACTGCTTCCTGAATTGGATCCAAATTTTAATTGTATTTGTGACGACCAGGTTAGATGAGATCCTATGGGCACTTATGAGCAGCTATGAGCAAATCACAGAATGAAGAGAACAGGAAGAAAATGACATTTCAGTGTGAGCCCAGGGTGGACAAGTATCCATATATTCACAGTGGACCTAGTATAAGAGTTGATTAATATTGCAGGCCCAAAAGTAATTATGAAAATTTGGCAATGCTAGTCCTCCTTCAGATTTAGATAGCTGAAGAATCTGTTTCCTAATATGGACTGGTTTCCTATGCCAAATGAATATGTTAAGTTCATTTGAGATTAGTGAAAAAGGATTTATTGAGACAGATTGGGATGTGTTGAAAAAAAAAATACAGAAATTTTGGAAGGCTAACCATCTTGATAAAATTGCCTCAGCCTGCAAGAGATATTGGGAGGGCAGCCCATCTGGACAAGTGTGACTTACATTTATCTAGTAATGGCTGAAAGTTCTTAAGAAAAAGATTCCTGAAGGAGCTGATAATAAACACCCCCACATACAGTATCTGAACCACTCCTCTGCTATTTTAAATAGGAATGTGGATTGTGTAAGTGACCTCGCCAAATCATTAACAAAAAATATTTCACTTTTTTGAATGTTCAATTTATACCCTGATAGTGCCCAAACTGATCTAGAATTAACAAAACTGGAGGGAGAGAGGATGTGGGGTTTGAAATAAACAACAGAAGATCGTCAGCGTATAGGGAGAGTTTGTGGACTAGACCAAAACAAGTGATAGCTTCAAACTCATCCTGGTTTCTGAGCCAGATGGCTAGCAGCTCGATGGCTATGTTAAACAACAGGGGCAAAAGCAAACCGCCCTGCTGGGTCCTGCGCTTGAGAGGAAGTATGCTGAATGGATGCCGATAGTATTTACAGAGGCAGATGGGGTAGCATACAAAAGTTTAACCCATGAAATGAAATTAGAATCAAAGCCAAATTTCTCTAATGGAAAAAATAGAAAGACCCACGCCACCCTATCGAAGGCTTTCTCCCCGTTGAGTGCCACTACAACTTCAGGACTGTTGCACGCGGGTGAGATTGTGATGTTCAATAGCCTTCTGGTGTTAAAAAATGGATGTCTCCCTAATGTGAAGCCTGTCTGGTCCAGTGAAATTATGGATGACATCATACTTTGGAGGTGGAGGGAGAGAACCTTGGCCAGAATCTTACAATCCATGTTTAAAAGCGAGACTGTTCTATAGCTATCACAGGAGGTAGGATCCCTGTCCTTCTTCAGAAGCAATGAAATAGATGCCTCATACAAAGTCGCTGGTAGTTGGCCTTCAGTAAAGGAATCATTGAACATTCTCATGAGGATGGGGGCTAATAACATTGAGTATGCCTTATAAAATTCGACTGTAAAACCGTTGGGACCAGGAGACTTCCTGTTTTGCATAGCATTGATTGCTTCATGTATCTCTGAGGAAAAGATGGGTCTACGCGGTTCTCTGGCAACATGTTAACAGGTCCAAAAGGTTAGGGGTCGTTGCAGTGATTGGAGGACATTCAGAAGTGTACAGTTTGGTGTAGAAATCAGAAAACAACTTATAAGTATTGGATCAGAAGTGTAACTACCGTCGGGTAACTTAATTTGGGGAATCAATCTAGAAGCACTAGCTGCGCGGGCCTGCTGTGCCAGGAGTATCCCCGCCTTGTCTCCCTGTTCAAAAAAAACATTGCTTCAATTGTTGCAGGTGTCTCTCCACCATACGTGTCATTAGCAGGTCATGTTCTGAATGTAATAGTAGCCATTTCTTATAGAGGGTGGAGGATGGAGAGGTGGAATAAATTCCATTGAGTTTTAGAAGTTCATCTGCAATTTCCATCAGCCTAACCCTTTGGGCCCTTCTCAGTTGGGAAATATAAGATATCACCTGTCCCCAGACGGTAGCTTTAAGTGCTTCCCACAGAGTGCCACTACTGACATCAGGGGTATCATTAAAGTCTATGTAAGAATGGATTTGTGTCATGACAAAATTTTTGAACTTACTATCCAACAGCAAATGCAAACTGAACCTCCATAGTGCAGGCGTGATTGTACCATGCGGAAATGTGATGTCAACCGAGGTAGGAGCATGGTCGGAGGTTGTTATTGGGTGGTAATCACATGCATTTACACAGTCCAGGAGATTATCAAGTAAAAAGTAGTAAATTCAAGAGAGTGCATGATGTACATGTGAAAAAAAAGAAAAAGTTCTACCATGGGGTTTTTTAAACCACCAGGGATCCAAAATTCCCAATTGAGATGCATAGTTTGTTACAACATTCGCTGATTTGGATAGTGTGGTTTGTATAGGGGAAGATCTGTCGAGAATCACATCCTGAACTAAATTGAAGTCCCCACCTATGATAATGTGGTGGTTGTCAGTGTTTGGAATTTTCACAAAGAGCCTCATAAAAACCTGGTCGTCATCCCAGGTAGGTGCATAAACTGAAGCTAAGACCACTGGTATATTCTGAAGCATGCCCAAAACTATAACATAATGGCTGTTAGTATCTAGTATGATGTTTATCGGCTTGAACAGGACCCTTTTATGAATGATGGTGGCTGCCCCTCTAACTTTATCTACAAATTTTGAATGGAATAAGTGGCTCATCCATGCCCTCTTAATGCGAGAGGTGTCGATGTTTTAAGATGCGTTTCTTGCAGGAACATCACATCCCCTTTAAGATGTTGTAGCCGTGTCAAGACCTTACCAATTTTAACCACGTTGTTCATGCCCTTAGTATTCCAGGAAATCAGATGCACTCCACTACCTGTTGTCTTCACAACATTAGCCATCTATAAGAAAAATAGTATCAAGTTAGATTGACACTGCATGACCCAGTGTGTATTGTACTGTAATGGAAAGAGAGAGAGTGGGCAGTTGGGGGGGGGTTAAAACCAAAAGAAAACAAAGAGGCCAAAAAGAAGGGGAAAGGGGGGGAAAGAGTCAAGTAAACACAACATCGAGAACTGTGTTCCAAACCAGGTGTGCAAATAATTCAAAAAAGTAAACAAAGGCAAATAATTGTCTGAATAAGGCACATCTACATCAGTGGCTCTATATAAAGATTTAAATCATCAAAACACCCTGCATGTGTGAAACATGTTAATGTTTCACCATCATGAGGTAGAACTGGTTACATTGGTGTTAGTAACACTAATAAGACCAGTGAGGGCCCAAACCCTGGTGGGTAAACAAGTAACACAAGGCAAAACCTGGCAAAGGCAAGTGATAAACAAGAGAAACAGAAACAAAGTGAGAGTGATAGCACTGATGACAGGGATCTCCATATGAAAAATAAAATCACTATGTTAAATGTGTAAGCTGATTAGAAATCATCGGAAGTCTCAAGTCAATGTAAACTTGGGCAGAGAATGAGGAGGAAAAAAAAGGGGGGGGGGGGAATTTTAAATAAGCCAACACAGGACACCAAGTTAACTTCAAGTTGGCAGGCCATGGAAAGTAACTATGCAGAACTTAAAATCAATAAAACACCTGCATGTATGAGACAATAACATCCATCATGAGGTAGAACTGATGAAGTTGTTCTGATACACTGATAACATCAATCTATGAGCAGTATCAAACTTCAATGAAAGCCTCAACCCTGGTTCCTGGTGACTAAATGAATAACAGAAGGCAAAAATACTCCAGATAACCCGGCAGTGATGAGAGATGAAAAAAAAAAAAAGTAAAAATAACTGCAATCTGCATGTAGACAAAGTCCTTGTGATGAGCATGAAAGTGGACCAAAAACAGTCAGAATTCTCATAGCAGTGTAGACAAGGGCAAAGAAAGATGAAAGAGAGAGAATTAAAAAATATCAGCAAACACAGGATGCTGAATTAACTTGCTGGTGATTTTTGTTCAAAGGTCTGCATAGTCAAAATACCAGCTCTCATGCTAATCAGCCAATTCAGTAGCAGACTAATGCTGCTAACGATGCAGTCTGCCGGTTAACCCCAGGCCTGTCTAGGGCCCTGTCCACACGGCAACGGATTCAGGTGACTCCGATACAATTGCTTATCGTTTAGGCCTGGCGTCCACACGGCACCGGCGTTTTGGGTGCCCAAAACGCAGTCTTTTTGAGAACGGGTTCCAGAGTGGAAAGATCTGGCAACGTTGCCGTTGTGAAGTCGTCTGGATGAGTAGAACGGATTTGTTTACGATGACGTCACAACCACATGACTGAGTGCTTCACGCCGGGTAGAAGTGTAACGAACTCGATGCGAGTTGTCAACAAATCCTATAACTTGGTTCATGAAACGCGCTTACAAAATATTTTCACTGTGAATATTTATTGTGTAATGGTGCAAAGTGAGAGAGAGAGAGAGAGAGACTCTGCCCTTAGGGCAGAGTCAATCCCGCCAGCAAAAATAGGGAAAAAAAAAAAAAGGAGCGATCTCACCTCTTCAGATGTTGGTTTAAGTCCGACAATACATTCCTCAAAAAGGGCGTAGAAGAGCAAATTAATCCATCAACGTGTAGCATTCAATTTATTCCGGACCATTAAAAGACGCCGCCTTCTGCGTAGAATCATGCGTCATCCTCGCCGCCATATTGGATAGGTCAAAGCGGAGAATAAAGATTAGCTGCGTTTAACTGTACCAACAGGTTTGCCGTCCAAACGAGATCACATGGGATTACCTTTCACAGGTGAGACTGGAAAAATACTTTTCATTGTATTTGGTCATTATAATGTAATTTTATGAACAGATTTTCCTGACTTTGTGGCTAATATGAAGTCTCGCGCATAATAGCTTATGCGCATGCGTCCTTACTTCTATTGTTCTGGTGTCTCCGAAGGGACCGTCTTACAGCGCCCCTAGAGGTGTGGCATGTGTATTGCATCGTTTTCAGCAAGCGTTGCGTTGCCATATGGACCTGATATTTTACTGATCGTTGCCCATTTGGACGCGATATATTTTTAAATAACATCTCGTTGCCATTGTCGTGTGGATGTAGCCTAGGACTAGTAGAGATGCAGCATCCAGTTAGCATAATATTAGCTTGTGGCTATCCAGTTAGCATAACATTAGTGGGGATGATGATTGCCCATGGTCATCAGGCCTCTTCCGTGCAAATGGATGTTATGAAGTCTTTAGCCTCTGAAACTGAAGAGCATCTCTTCCTGCCTCCATCCTTCATTATTATGACAAGCCTGGCAGGGAATAGTAGTGTGGATTTGAAGCCCAGGTTCTAAAGCTCCGACATCACATCTCGGTATTTCTGACGTTATTCTACCACCTCTGGTGCATAGTCTTCATAGATGGAGGAGCTTCGATATTGTAGCTTGCCTCTCCTGGCCCAGGCCTTGTGGATGATCCTCTCTTTCACTTGGTATCTGTGTAGCCTGATAATGACAGGCTGTGGTCTCTGCCCTGGCTTCGGTTTGTCGGATAGTGTACGATGAGCTCCGTCACATTCGGGTGGTGATTCCAGGAAGCCTTTGCCAAAAACTTCTATGAGCAGCTCTGCAAAGAAGGTTGTGGGCCACGGCCCCTCCACTGACTCAGGTACACCGACCACTCTGATATTTCGCTGACTCCAGGACTCGAGGTCACTAATGCCGCTTTTCCACTACAAACGCGGCTGAGTCGGGCTGAGCCGTGCCGTGCTGAGTCGAGCTGAGTGGGGCTGTTGGAGTTGCATTTCGACTACAACCGCGCTGAACCGTGCTGGCTGGAAGTGGGTGGACACATTGGGTGGAGTTAGCGAAAGTGGGTGGACGTCAGGTGATGTCGTTAAGCAGCGCAAACAGTGACATCAGTGATCTTTTAAGCGGTAGTCTCACGACCCGAATAGTAAACAATAAACATGGAGGACATGGAGTCGTTAGTGTTGCTGGTCTTGGTGCTGTGGCTTGTTGTCACAGACAACGTGAACAGATACTGGCAAGAGCGTATAGATGAGGTGAGGCACATAAGGCTTCAGAAATTCTTGTAATTCGTAATTCTTCTTCCGGGTTTACGGTGTTTACAGATCCCAGCGTGCTTGTGGGGCGTGTGTGGGCATGTGAGGACACTCCTCACCAATCAGTGCACAGGGGAGTGTCTGCTCACGCCCCCAGCCTCACTCGGCTCGCTTTGGCTCGCTTCAGCCCCACTCCAAAACCGTGAGAGTTTTAGGGGCTAAGCAGGGCTGAAGCGAGCTGAGTCGTGCTGTTTTTTGGTAGTCGAAACGCGAGCCGTGTCAGGCTGAAGTGAGCTGAAAAAGGGTAGTGGAAAAGGGCCATAACTCTGGCTAGCAGCTAGGCATTGCTCTCCATTAGTCTTTAGGCGCTGACGCAGAGCGGCCACCTCTCCAGTAGCTCCATCCTTATTGCCTTTCTTTGACTTTAGTGCTTTCTTTTTGCGTTTTTCTTTGTCTTTTTACAACTACACACGTCTGGTGTGTATTATTATTATTATTATTATTATTATTATTATTTCCTATGGATGTTTTTGGTGTCAATATGCGGCACAGCGGAGATTTTTGAGATTTTCATGGTTATACTTGGAAGTATACGACCGAGGGGATGCGAGGGCATTATCCACCTGTGGAACTGAGGAGGTGCTGGGGCTGCAGAGCCAGGGCCAAGCGCAAGGCTAAGAAGATGGAGGGACAGTGGAGGTACAAAACCTCAGTTCCGTCGGTGCTTTTGAGGAATGTGAACTTGCCAACCATCAAAACTGATGAGTTGGCAGGACTGGCGAAAACCCAGAGGTTCTACAGGGAGTGTAGTTTGTTGTGTTTCATGGAGACATGGTTTAACAGCAACACACCGGATTTTAATGTGGAGCTACCTGGATTCACTACAGTGAGAGCGGACAGGGACACGAAGCTGAGCAGCAAGCACAAAGGTGGGGGACTCGTACTGATTATTAACACCAGATGGTGCAACCCGGGACACGTAAACATTAAGGTGATCATCTGCTGCCGGGACATTGAACTGTTAGCGATGAGTCTCCGACCATATTGCATGCCTCGGGAGTTTACACACACCATTTTCACCTGTGTTTACATTCACCTGTGTTTACAGGCGGCGTGTGACATCATTCACTCCACTATAGCAGTGCTGCAGACACAACATCTCGAGGCTTTCTTCGCGATCTCTGGGGATTTTAACCATGTCACTCTGGACTCCACTCTCCCTGCCTTTGATCAGTTTGTGGACTGTCCCACTAGGAAAAACAGGACCAGAGACCTATTATATGCCAATGTAAGGGACGCGCATACAGGGCAATCCCACTACCACCGCTGGGGAGATCTGACCATAATCTGGTTCTCCTACAGCCTCACTATAAACCAATGGTTCTGAGGCAGCCCACCACCATGTGTTCATTCAGGGCCTGGTCTCCCGAGGCAGAGGAAACTCTTAAGGACTGCTTCAAGACCACCGACTGGAATGTACTGGTAGACCCACATGGGGAGGACATTGAGGAGGTGACACTGCATAACGGACTACTTGAACTTTTGCAGGGACGTTGCAGTTCCCACAAAAACTGTACACTGCTTTCCAAACAACAAGCCCTGGATTACCAGTAAAGTCAAGGGCCTCCTCAACCAAAAGAAGAGAGAGTTCAAAGACAGACAGGTCAGAGCTGAAGCGTGTATGGGGGAACTCAAAGTCCGGCTAAAAAAGGCCAAGGAGTCATACAGGAAAAAGGTGGAACAGAAGCTGCAAGAAAACAACATGAAGGAAGTCTGGGATGGGATGAAAACCATCACAGGCTGCAAAAAGAACAGCGGCAGCTCTGCAGACGGGGGCAAACCAGTTTAATCACTTCAACAGGTTTGATTGTCCTGCTCCTGCTGCTCCCTCCTCCTGCAGCAGTTGTCACATCATCGGCAGATCAGCCCTCACCCCCACCACCACCATCATCATTATCAGAGCCATCAACATCTCCTACAGACAGAATACACATCCACTCCCCCAGTCCCCACATCTTCACCGCAGACCAACTCGGGAGACAGCTGAGGAGACTCCACCCCAGGAAGGCAGCAGGCCTGGACAAGGTGTGTCCCAGGATGCTGAGGGCCTGCAATGCCCAACTGGGCGAGCCCCTCAAACACGTCTTTAACCTGAGCCTTCGCCTTAGGAGGGTTCCCGTCATGTGGAAAATGTCGTGCCTCATTCCAGGTCCCAAGAAAATACATCCAAAGGAACTGAATGACTACAGGCTGATTGCCTTGACATCACACGTGATGACGACCATGGAGCAACTGCTGCTGAACCTCCTCAAACCCTAGGTCCAACATGCTGAGGACCCACTGCAGTTCACGTACCGGGAAAAGGTGGGAGTGGATCCTCTATCTTCTGCACAGGACTCACTCTCATCTGGACAAGGGGAGCGGCACAGTGAGGATCATGTTTTTTGACTTCTCCAGTGCCTTTAACACCATCCAGCCCCTTCTACTGAGAGACCAGCTGCAGGAGATGGAGGCGGACACACATTTAGTCTCCTGGATCACAGACTACCTCACCGGGAGACCACAACACGTCAGGATCAGGGACGGCATTTCTGACACAGTGATCAGCAGCATGGGAGCACCATAAGGGACTGTGTTTTCTCCAGTTCTGTTCACTCTATACATCAGACTTCAAATACAACTCGGAGTCTTGCCACATGCAGAAGTTCTCAGACGATATTGCGCTTGTGGGATGTGTTCATGATGATGATGATGATGATGAGTACAGGAGCCTGATACAGGACTTTGTGTTGTGGGGTAAATCCAACCACCTGCAGCTGAACATTGGCAAAACAAAAGAAATGCTTGTGGACTTTAGAAGATCCAGGCCGACTCTGCAGCCAATCTCTATTGAGGGGGTCGATGTGGAGATGGTCAGGACCTATAAATACCTGGGTGTAGTACATCTGGATGACAAGCTGGACTGGACAGTGAACATTGTCACTCTCTACAGGAAGGGTCAGAGCAGACTCTACTTCCTGAGGAGGCTCGGGTCCTTCAGGATCTGCTGAAAACTGCTGCTGATGTTCTACCAGTCTGTGGTAGCCAGTGTCCTCTTCTGTGCTGTAGTGTATTGGGGAGGCAGCATTAAAAAGAGAGACACTGGACAGCTCGACAGGCTGGTGAGGAAAGCTGGCTGTGTGCTGGGAACTGAGCTGGAGTCCCTTACATCAGTGGCAGAGCGAAGGGCCCTGAGTAAACTGCTCTCAATCACGGACAATTTTGACCACCCTCTGCATGGCGCCATCATCAGGCAGAGGAGCTTGTTCAGTGGCAGACTGTTGTCCCTGCCCTGCACCATGGACAGATTCAGGAAGTCTTTTGTCCCTCAGGCCATTAGACTGTTCAACTCCACCCGGCTCAGCAAAAATAAGACTCTATGACTCTGCTGTACTCAGGACTAGTTACACTGCTCATTTCATGTCCATTGCACTTTTTGTTGCTTACATACATGTACATTATATGCATAGATGGGTATATACAGATATTTGTAGATAAGCCGGTATGTTGTACTTTACCTTATTATATATTTTATTATTATATACTGTTATAATAATAATAAATATATATATATATATATATATATATATATATATATATATATATATATATATATATACACACACACACACACTAATACACACACACAATATTTATATACTAAATTATGTATCATACAGTGGTGCTTGAAAGTTTGAGAACCCTTTAGAATTTTCTATATTTCTGCATAAATGACCAAAAACAACATCAGATTTTCACATAAGTACTAAAAGTAGATAAAGAGAACCCAGTTAAACAAATGAGGCAAAAATATTATACTTGGTCATTAATTTATTGAGGAAAATGATCCAATATTACATTTCTGTGAGTGGCAAAAGTATGAGAAACTCTAGGATTAGCAGTTAATTTGAAGGTGAAATTAGAGTCAGGTGTTTTCAATCAATGGGATGACAATCAGGTGTGAGTGGGCACCCTGTTTTATTTAAAGAACAGGGATCTATCAAAGTCTGAGCTTCACAACACACGTTTTTGGAAGTGCATCATGGCACAAACAAAGGAGATTTCTGTGGACCTCAGAAAAAGCGTTGTTGATGCTCATCAGGCTGGGAAAGGTTACAAAACCATCTCTAAGGCTACGTTTACATTAGACCGTATCTGTCTCGTTTTCTTCGCGGATGCACTGTCCGTTTACATTAAACCGCCTGGAAACGCCGGGAAACGGGAATCCGTCAGCGTCCATGTATTCAATCCAGATCGTGTCAGCTCCGGTGCTGTGTAAACATTCAGAATACGCGGATACGCTGTGCTGAGCTCTAGCTGGCGTCTCATTGGACAACGTCACTGTGACATCCACCTTCCTGATTCGCTGGCGTTGGTCATGTGACGCGACTGCTGAAAAACAGCGCGGACTTCCGCCTTGTATCACCTTTCATTAAAGAGTATAAAAGTATGAAAATACTGCAAATACTGATGCAAATACTGCCCATTGTGTAGTTATGATTGTCTTTAGGCTTGCCATCCTTCCACTTGCAAGTGGTAAGTGATGTGCGCTGGGATCACACACACACAGCAGCTCAGTCCCGAAAACACTGCTAGTGTGCTTCACTCGTGCGCTCTGTGAGCTGTGCAGGGCCGGAGTGCGCACCCTCCAGAGGGCACTCGCTGTTCAGGGCGGAGTGATTTGGAGCGCAGGATGCCTGCGGAGCCGAGCGTATCAGTGTATTGGTATTGTTGTGTGCACGCAAATCGTGTATTGGCGTTGCTGTGTGCACACTAATAGTTTTAAAAACGTTAATCTGATGATCCGCTGATACGGTCTAATGTAAACATGGGCTGAAGAGTTTGGACTCCACCAATCCACAGTCAGACAGATTGTGTATAAATGGAGGAAATTCAAGACCATTGTTACCCTCCCCAGGAGTGGTCGACCAACAAAGATCACTCCAAGAGCAAGGCGTGTAATAATTGGTGAGGTCACAAAGGACCCCAGGGTAACTTCTAAGCAACTGAAGACCTCTCTCACATTGGTGAATGTTAATGTTCATGAGTCCACTATCAAGAGAACACTGAACAACAATGGTGTGCATGGCAGGGTTGCAAGGAGAAAGCCACTGCTCTCCAAAAAGAACATTGCTGCTCATCTGCAGTTTGCTACAGATCACGTGGACAAGCCAGAAGGCTATTAGAAAAATGTTTTGTGGACGGTTGAGACCAAAATAGAACTTTTTGGTTTAAATGAGAAGTGTTATGTTTGGAGAAAGGAAAACACTGCATTCCAGCATAAGAACCTTATCCTATTGGTGAAACATGATGGTGGTAGTATCATGGTTTGGGCCTGTTTTGCTGCATCTGGGCCAGGACGACTTGCCATCATTGACGGAGCAATGAATTCTGAATTATACCAGCAAATTCTAAAGAAAAATGGTCAGGACATTTGTCCATGAACTGAATCTCAAGAGAAGGTGGGTCATGCAGCAAGACAATGACCCTAAGCACACAAGTCATTCTACCAAAGAATGGTTAAAGAAGAATAAAGTTAATGTTTTGGAATGGCCAAGTCAAAGTCCTGACCTTAAATTCAATCGAAATGTTGTGGAAGGACCTGAAGTGAGCAGTTCATGTGAGGAAACCCACCAACATCCCAGAGTTGAAGCTGTTCTGTATGGAGGAATGGGCTAAAATTCCTCCAAGCCAGTGTGCAGGACTGATCAACAGTTACCGGAAACGTTTAGTTGCAGTTATTGCTGCACAAGGGGGTCACACCCAGATACTGAAAGCAAAGGTTCACATACTTTTGCCACTCACAGATGTGCAATATTGGATCATTTTCCTCAATAAATAAATGACCAAGTATAATATTTTTGTCTCATTTGTTTAACTGGGTTCTCTTTATCTACTTTTAGGACTTGTGTGAAAATCTGATGATGTTTTTGGTCAAATTTATGCAGAAATATAGAAGATTCAAAAGGGTTCACAAACTTTCAAGCACCACTGTACACCATCACATATACTATATGTACTGATATATACTTTAACTATGCCTATCATGTAATATACTATGCTTTTTATCTACCATATACCACTAAACACATTGCACATGTATTTAACTGTCCACAAAGTATTTGCACTGCTCATTACACTCTTATTTGCACTGTGACTGTTTACTGCCAACTGTACTACCTCACTACCTCCCACACTGAGAGCTGTATATTCTATTATTTGCTCTTATTGGTAATGTTTTGTTTCTTTGGTATTTTGTATTTTAGTTTTTTATACAACCTCCTTGTATAATGCCATTTAGTTTTTGTATTGATCTTGTGCAATGGGGAAATGTTACTGGATACCTTCAATTTCCCTCTGGGATTGATCTATCTATCTATCTATCTATCTATCTAGTGTCGCACAGTCAAGTCAAGTTTATTTGTATAGTGCTTTTAACAATAAACATTATCGCAAAGCAGCTTTACAGAATATGAATGACTTAAAACATGAGCTAATTTTATCCCTAATCTTTCCCCAATGAGCAAGTCTGTGGTGATGGTAGCAAGGAAAAACTCCCTCAGATGACATGAAGAAACCTCGAGAGGAACCAGACTCAAAAGGGAACCCATCCTCATTTGGGCAACAACAAACAACATGACTATAACATTAACAGTTTTAACATGAAGTCAGTTTGATGGAAACTTGAGTGCAAAACTGTTCTTGACAACTGCAGTCCTAAAGTTAGCAAGTCAACTGTAGTCCTCAGCCATAAAAGCATTACTGTAACTGTCCAGAGCATCCTCCAGGTGTGACTTTCAACTGTCCACATGGGGCTGTCCTCCACAGGAGTGATGTGATGATTCTCCAACCAGACACACGGCACCAGGATGGATCAGGCAGGTCCAAGGAGCAGAAGAGGTCAGCATCTCGATCTCAAGATTGACATGTAACTCAGAGGGACAGATTTTTTTTGGGGGGGAAACACAGGTTGTTAGGTATGCCCAATGTCACCTGAATAAGTAGGAACAGTTAATATTGCATTGAGTACAAGCAGGGACTCCAGCAACTAACTATGACAGCATAACTAAAAGGGGAGAGGCAGAAGGTAACACAGGCATGAGGGAGCCCCAGGACATAAAGCAGCCAGCCACTACACCGTTAACAAACTCAAGTGAGCAAGCGAGTGGGGGACTGACAGCATCCATACATTCTAGTTTACCAAAACACTCTGTCTGAGGACCCTCCAGAGCTACACCTTTACCTCAAACACCATTAACCCAAGGCCTGACTAAACGAATATGTTTTCAGCCTCGACTTAAATGCTGAGACTGTGTCTGATTCCTGAACATTACTTGGAAGGCTGTTCCATAACTGTGGGGCTTGGTAAAAAAAGGCTCTGCCCCCTGATGTAGCCTTCACTATACAAGGTACCAGCAGATAGCCTGCACCTTTTGATCCAAGTAGGCGTGGCAGGTCATAGAGGACCAGAAGTTCACTCAGGTACTGTGGTGCGAGACCATTCAGTGCTTTAAAGGTCAATAGTAGTATTTTATAATCAATACGAAATTTAATTGGGAGCCAATGCAGTGTGGATAAGACCCCCTGTCTTATCAGGGAGTCTTATATGATGTGGTCATATTTTCTAGTTCTAGTAAGGACTCTTGCTGCTGCATTTTGAACTAACTGGAGCTTGTTTATGCACTTATTGGAACATCCAGACAGTAAGGCATTACAATAATCCAACCTGGAGGTAATGAAAGCATGAACTAGTGTTTTCTGGGTCATGTAGTGACATTAAATTTCTTATCTTAGCAATATTTCTGAGATGAAAGAAAGCTATTGAGGTAATGTTATCAGTCTGAGTTTCAAATGAAAGACTAGGGTCAATAATCACCCTGAGGTCTTTTACTGCTGCATGTGAAGAAATGGAAAGGCCATCCAGAGTTACTGTGTAATCAGAAAACTTACTTCTAGCTGCATGTGGGTCCGAGTACAAGTACTTCAGTCTTGTCAGAGTTAAGCAGAAGGAAGTTAATTAACATCCAGTGTCTAATGTCCTTCACACGTTCCTCAATTCCATTAAGCTGGCGTCTCTCATCAGGTTTTGCAGAAACATACAATTGTGTGTCATCAGCATAACAATGGAAACTAATACAATGTTTACGAATATCATCACCCAGAGGTAACATATATAAAGAAAAAAAGCAGTTGACCCAAGACAGAACCTTGTGGAACACCAAACTTTACCTCAGTATGTCTAGAAAAATCACCATTTACATCTACATACTGATAGCGATCAGTTAAATAAGACCTGAGCCAGGAGAAGGCCGTTCCCTTAACTCCCACATTTTCTAGTCTATCTAGAAGAATGGAATGATCAATGATATCAAATGCTGCACTACACAAGCAGCGAGACACAGCCCTAATCAGACGCCAACAGTAAGTCATTTACTACTTTAACCAGAGCTGTCTCTGTGCTATGATGAGGTCTAAATCCTGACTGATACATTTCATGGATGTTATTCCTATGTAAATATGAGCATAACTGCTGTGCCACAGCTTTTTCAAGGATCTTGGAGATAAAGGGGAGGTTTGATATTGGCCGATAATTGGACAGCTGGCAGGGATCAAGGTCAGGTTTTTTAATCAGGGGTTTGATAACTGCTAGTTTAAAGGATTTGAGTACATAGCCAATCCTAAGAGAAGAATTTATTATTTTTAGAAGCAGTTCAATTACTTCAGGTATTTATCGGTTTGAATAGATGTGTCGGTAAGGGATCTAGTACACAAGTTGAAGCTTTTGATGCGGAGATTAATGAAAGTAATTACATTTTTCTAAGGGGAGTAAAACATTCTAATTCAGGGGTGTCCAAACTGATCCATAAAGGGCCGTGTGGCTTCAGGTTTTCATTCCAGCCATGCAGCAGCACACCTGATTTGGCTTATTCAATCAACTGACACACCCACCCTTTAATCAAGGGTGGGTGTGGCTGCAAGTATTTGACTGTGTGAAGACAGTTCAGTTGATTGACTGAGCCAAGTCAGGTGTGCTGCTGCATGGCTGGAATGAAAACCTGCAGCCACACGGATCAGTTTGGACACCCCTGTTCTAATTGCTGATCTGATACAGTTATATTGTTAACTACAGGGTCACTTACATTGTCTAATTAGTAGTTTGAATTTGTCAGATATTCTCAATTTTGGCATTAAAAAAATTAATGAAGTCGTTGCTACTACATACTGCAGGTGTGCATGTGTCTATAGTGGACTTATTCCTGGTTAATTTTGCTACAGTATTAAATAGGAATCTAGGATTATTTTTGTTATCTTCTATTCAGGAGGAGAGATATGTTGATCTAGCAGCACTAAGAGCTTTTCTATACTTCATGAAGCTCTCCTTCCATGCTAATTTGAGCACTACCAATTTTGTTTGACACAATTTATGTTCCAATTTTCAAGTGGTCTGTTTTAATGTGCGAGTGTCATCATTATACCAGGGTGCTAATTTTTTTCTCTGACCATTTTCCTTTTAAGAGGAGCTAGATTATCTAACGTATGGCGGAACGTTGACTAAGCATTCAGTTGCCTGATCAAGTTCTGCAGGGCCTGACAATGACCCAATCAAAAGTTGGTAACTCTTGGAGATAATTTCTAAAGCTCTGTGCAGTAGTTGACGTGAATGTATGTTTAATACAGTAGTGTGGTGAGGTGCATATATTATTACTCAGACATATTTTGAATGAGATAAGATAATGATCTGAGAGAACTTCAGACTGTGGAAATATGATTATATTTTCTACATTTAACCCAAATGTTAGTCTTAGATCGAGAGAGTGACCACCATTATGGGTAGGTCCTATGACATTCTGATTAATCCCTACTGAATCTAAAATGACACAAACGCTGTTTTCAAAGGGTCTTGTGGTTATCAAAGTGAATATTAAAATCTCCTACAACTAAAGCTTTGTCTAAGGAAATAACCAGATCTGAGATAAAATCTGCAAATTCAGAAAGAAACTCAGAATATGGCCCTAGGGGCCTGTAAATACAACCCCGATTCCAAAAAAGTTGGGACAAAGTACAAATTGTAAATAAAAACAGAATGCAATGATGTGGAAGTTGCAAAATTCCATATTTTATTCAGAATAGAACATAGATGACATATCAAATGTTTAAACTGAGAAAATGCATCATTTAAAGAAAAAAATTAGGTGATTTTAAATTTCATGACAACAACAGATCTCAAAAAAGTTGAGACAAGGCCATGTTTACCACTGTGAGACATCCCCTTTTCTCTTTACAACAGTCTGTAAACATCTGGGGACTGAGGAGACAAGTTGCTCAAGTTTAGGGATAGGAGTGTTAACCCATTCTTGTCTAATGTAGGATTCTAGTTGCACAACTGTCTTAGGTCTTTTTTGTCGTATCTTCAGTTTTATGATGCGCCAAATGTTTTCTATGGGTGAAAGATCTGGACTGCAGGCTGGCCAGTTCAGTACCCGGACCCTTCTTCTACGCAGCCATGATGCTGTAATTGATGCAGTATAAGGAGTTTAATGTAAGGATAAGGAGTTTAATGTACTTTGTTTAACTGAAACATGGATTAAGCCAAATGAATATATAGCATTAAATGAAGTGAGTCCTCCTGGATACAGTTATATACACCAGCCTCGTCTAACGGGCACAGTAGGAGGTGTTGCGGTTATTTATCATGATTTATCTAGGTGTAACGCACAAACCTAGTTATAAATTTAATAGATTTGAAGTTCTTCATACTCATATAATGTATGTAGCCTCGAAAAATAAGTCTGCCCAGTTAATTCCGTTACTTATTACAACCCCGATTCCAAAATGTTGGGACAAAGTACAAATTGTAAATAAAAACAGAATGCAATAATTTACAATTCTCAAAAACTGATATTGTATTCACAGTAGAACATAGACAACATATCAAATGTCGAAAGTGAGACATTTTGAAATTTCATGCCAAATATTGGCTCATTTGAAATTTCATGACAGCAACACATCTCAAAGTTGGGACAGGGGCAATAAGAGGCTGGAAAAGTTAAAGGTACAAAAAAGGAACAGCTGGAGGACCAAGGTGGTGTTTACCTTAGACCTTATCCGTCTCGTTTTCGTCGCGGATGCACTGTCCGTTTACATTAAAACGCCGGGAAACAACTCCACAGGCGGAACAACTTGAATCCACCAGGGCCCACATATTCAATCCATTACATATCTGATCCGGTGCTGTGTAAACATTGAGGAACGAGGATACGCTGTGCTGAGCTCTAGCTGACGTCATTGGACAACGTCACTGTGCCATCCACCTTCCTGATTTGCTGGCGTTGGTCATGCCACGTTGGTCATGTGACGCGACTGCTGAAAAACGGCATGGACTTTCACTTCCTGCTATTTGTCCCGAATCACTGCTCGTGCGCTTCACTCGCGCGCTCTGTGATCTGCGCAGGGCCAGAGTGCGCACCCTCTAGAGGGCACTCGCTGTTCAGGGCGGAGTGATTTGGAGCGCAGGATGCCTGTGGAGCCGAGCGTATCCGTGTATTGGCGTTGCTGTGTGCACGCGAATCATTTTAAAAATGTTAATCTGATGATCTGCTGATATGGTCTAATGTAAACACCACCCAAATTGCAACTCATTAGGTCAATTGGCAATAGGTCATTAACATGACTGGGTATAAAAAGAGCATCTTGGAGTGGCAGCGGCTCTCAGAAGTAAAGATGGGAAGAGGATCACCAATCCCCCTAATTCTGCGCCAACAAATAGTGGAGCAATATCAGAAAGGAGTTCGACAGTGTAAAATTGCAAAGAGTTTGAACATATCATCTACAGTGCATAATATCATCAAAAGATTCAGAGAATCTGGAAGAATCTCTGTGCGTAAGGGTCAAAGCCGGAAAACCATACTGGGTGCCCGTGATCGTCGGGCCCTTAGACGGCACTGCATCACATACAGGCATGCTTCTGTATTGGAAATCACAAAATGGGCTCAGGAATATTTCCAGAGAACATTATCTGTGAACACAATTCACCATGCCATCTGCCGTTGCCAGCTAAAACTCTATAGTTCAAAGAAGTCGTATCTAAACATGATCCAGAAGCGCAGACGTCTTCTCTGGGCCAAGGCTCATTTAAAATGGACTGTGGAAAACTGTTCTGTGGTCAGACGAATCAAAATTTGAAGTTCTTTATGGAAAGCAGGGACGCCGTGTCATTCGGATTAAAGAGAAGGATGACCCAAGTTATCAGTGCTCAGTTCAGAAGCCTGCATCTCTGATGGTATGGGGTTGCATGAGTGCGTGTGGCATGGGCAGCTTACACATTTGGAAAGACACCATCAATGCTGAAAGGTATATCCAGGTTCTAGAGCAACATATGCATAGATATACACATCCAGACGACGTCTTTTTCAGGGAAGACCTTGCATTTTCCAATATGACGATGCCAAACCACATACTGTATCAATTACAGCATCATGGCTGCGTAGAAGGGTCCGGGTACTGAACTGGCCAGCCTGCAGTCCAGATCTTTCACCCATAGAAAACATTTGGCACATCATAAAATGGAAGATACGGCAAAAAAGACCCAAGACAGTTGAGCAACTAGAATCCCACATTAGACAAGAATGGGTTAACATTCCTATCCCTAAACTTGAGCAACTTGTCTCCTCAGTCCCCAGACGTTTACAGACTGTTGTAAAGAGAAAAGGGGATGTCTCACAGTGGTAAACATGGCCTTGTCCCAACTTTTTTGAGATGTGTTGCTGTCATGAAATTTAAAATCACCCAATTTTTCTCTTTAAATGATAAATTTTCTCAGTTTAAACATTTGATATGTCATCCATGTTCTATTCTGAATAAAATATGGAATTTTGCAACTTCCACATCATTGCATTCTGTGTTTATTTACAATTTGTACTTTGTCCCAACTTTTTTGGAATCGGGGTTGTATAGACACATTCACAAACAAAAAGTACCCAAATGTGGCAAAACAATTCATTGATTTCCTCGCGATTGACAAATAGAGATTTATGTCACAGTTTTGAATCTCCATGTCCCGGATGTCACTCGAATAAAAATGAGTGGTTCTCTTCTTTTCTCTTGTGGTGTATTCATGGCTGTCTATTTTATTCTGTGGAGTATATTTGTTGTGTTCTGTTCTACATCTTCATAATGCTTTCTGTCCTATTCTATACAGTGACAATTCTATGATTTTGTCATTCAATTCTATACAAAACACACACACACACACACACACACACACACACACACATATAAATAAAATTGTGGTCATAAGTTTAAGTACAGTGACATGAATATCATCTTGGATATGAATGTCATGGCAATATTTGCACTTTCAGTAATTTCTTTGAACTCCTTTTTCTGTGGCAGAATGTACAGCATACATCTTTAATTAAGAAAAACACTGGGATTTGGTGCACAAGTTTTAATTTGCTTTGGGTTTTCTGAAATAAACACAGGGTCAAATTTATACATAAGGGTCAAAAATATACATACAGTACACCTAATATTTGGGTAAAATGTCTCTTCGCAAGATTCACCTTGACCAAACATTTTTTGCGTACCATGAACAAGCTTCTGGCAGAATTCTGGTTGGATATTTCATGACTTCATGGTAGAATTGGTTGAATTCAATTAAATTTGTTTTTTCTTTTCTTGGCATCAATTCAACTTATAAGCACGGTCCATATATTTTCAATAGGGTTGAAGTCACGACTTGGTTTTAAGCTTAATGATAGCCTGCTTTATCCTCCACAACCAGCTCTGATGCATGTTTGGGTTCATTGACCTGTTATAACTCCCAAGTCGTATTCAAGTTTTGGATGGTTTATACTGAAGAATTCTGAGGTAGTCCTCCTTCATTATTCCATCCACTTTGTGCAATGAACCAGTTCCACTGGCAGTAAAAGAGCCCTAGAGCATGACGATCCTACCACCACCACCAGCTGGTACAGTGTCCCTCTGTACATGGTGGTCATTGTGGCCAAACAACTCAATCTTTGTCTCATCTGACCATACAGCTATCCTCCAGAAGGCTTTTTGTCCGTGTGGTCAGCTTCAAATTTTAGTCAAGCTTGAAGGTGTCAATTTTGGAGCAGAGGGTTATTTCTTGGATAGAAGCCTCTTAGTCCATGGTGATCTAAACTGCAGACAGTGATCCATCAGCTTCCAGTTCATGGCAGGGCTGTGCCATGGTGGTTCCCAGGTTGTTCCTGACCATCCAAACCAATTTCCTTTCAGCTGAGGGTGACAGTTTGGGTTTTCTTGAAGCAAACTGGCTTGGCAAAGTGACTACACCTCACAATAACTTGGATACAATTGTTTGAACTGATCTTGGGAATTTGAAGTTGTTTGGAAATGGCTACAAGAGACATTCCAGAGTTGTGTACAACCCCGATTCCAAAAAAGTTGAGACAAAGTACAAATTGTAAATAAAAATGAAAAGCAATAATTTACAAATCTCAAAAACTGATATTGTATTCACAATAGACCATAGACAACATATCAAATGTCGAAAGTGAGACATTTTGAAATTTCATGCCAAATATTGGCTCATTTGAAATTTCATGACAGCAACACATCTCAAAAAAGTTAGGACAGGGGCAATAAGAGGCTGGAAAAGTTAAAGGTACAAAAAAGGAACAGCTGGAGGACCAAATTGCAACTCATTAGGTCAATTGGCAATAGGTCATTCACATGACTGGGTATAAAAAGAGCATCTTGGAGTGGCAGCGGCTCTCAGAAGTAAAGATGGGAAGAGGATCACCAATCCCCCTAATTCTGCACCGACAAATAGTGGAGCAATATCAGAAAGGAGTTTGACAGTGTAAAATTGCAGAGAGTTTGAACATATCATCTACAGTGCATATCATCATCAAAAGATTCAGAGAATCTGGAAGAATCTGTGCGTAAGGGTCAAAGCCGGAAAACCATACTAGGTGCCTGTGATCTTTGGGCCCTTAGACGACACTGCATCACATACAGGCATGCTTCTGTATTGGAAATCACAAAATGAGCTCAGGAATATTTCCAGAGAACATTATCTGTGAACACAATTCACCGTGCCATCTGCCGTTGCCAGCTAAAACTCTATAGTTCAAAGAAGTCGTCGTATCTAAACACGATCCAGAAGCGCAGACGACTTCTCTGGGCCAAGGCTCATTTAAAATGGACTGTGGCAAAGTGGAAAACTGTTCTGTGGTCAGATGAATCAAAATTTGAAGTTCTTTATGGAAATCAGGGACGCCATGTCATTCGGACTAAAGAGGAGAAGGACAACCCACGTTGTCATCAGCGCTCAGTTCAGAAGCCTGCATCTCTGATGGTATGGGGTTGCATTAGTGTGTGTGGCATGGGCAGCTTACACATCTGGAAAGACACCATCAATGCTGAAAGGTATATCCAGGTTCTAGAGCAACATATGCTCCCATCCAGATGACGTCTCCTTCAGGGAAGGCCTTGCATTTTCCAACATGACAATGCCAAACCACATATTGCATCAATTACAGCATCATGGCTGCGTAGAAGAAGGGTCCGGGTACTGAACTGGCCAGCCTGCAGTCCAGATCTCTCACCCTGTGGCAGCGGGGGCGTGGTCAAACGTCGATCTGTGACCAGAGGGCAGAGTCAGGGAAGGTAAGTGGCAGAATCACTGCACCTGATGTCAATTAACCTGTGTTTATGTGTCTTCCCCAGTGACCATGCCCTATATAAAGAGGGAGAGAGAGGAGGAAGAGAGCTCTCTCCCGAACCAGATGACTAATGTGTGTGTCTGGGTGACTGGGAGTTTGTGTGTGACTGAAAAGTAACAAAGAGTTTTGACAACTCAGTTCTGGCCTGCCGTACTTCTGTGCTCCACCCACCCGCTCAAACTCTTACAGTGCTGCCGAAACCCGGGACAGAGAACAGAGGAGAACAGCCCCATGGAGTCCTCCCGCTTCGCAGACCTGGTCCACACCCTTGCCACAGCCCAACAGAGCCAGCACCAGGCGTTGGTCACCCTCCGAAAGGAGCTAGAGCAAAGGTTTGAGACCCTGGTGCTGGCGCAACAGGAAGATCGTCAGACATTCCGGCACCTCCTCGCATTGGTGTGGTCCACCACCTCCATGGGCCCTCCCCACCTCACCCTAATGAAGATGGGCCCGCACGATGACCCCGAGGCCTTCCTCACGCAATTCGAACAAGCAGCAGAGGCCTCGGGCTGGCCAGTGGAACAGCGCACAGCACGCCTCCTCCCCCTGCTAACAGGCGAGGCGCAGCTGGCCGCACTACAGCTCCCCGCCGACAGCCAGCTGGTCTATGTGGACCTGCGCCGGGCTGTCCTCCAGCGTGTGGGGCGCAACCCCGAACAACATTGACAGCGCTTCCGCGCTCTGCGCCAAGAGGAGGTCGGCTGCCTGTTTGCCTTTGGCCAGCAACTCTGGGCCGCCTGCCGGCGGTGGCTGAGGGATGACGACCGCGACACCGAGGGAGTTGTCGATCTGGTGGCACTGGAGCAGTTCCTCGCACAACTTCCCAAAGGGACCGCGGAGTGGGTCCAGTGCCAATCGCCCAGCATCGCTGGATCAGGCCATCGAGTTGGCAGAGGATCATTTGGCGGCTGTTCCCATGGCAGGATCACAGATCCCCTCTTTGCTTCTCTCCTCTCTCTCTTCCCCCCCCCCCCCCCCCTTCTGTTTCTCATCCTCACCCCATTCCCCCACCATGGAGATGAGGGCCAGCTCCCTCACAGCCGGACCGCTGCACCCGTGGTGCCCTCCCGTTTCCCGCTTCCATGTCTGTCTCTCCCCCCCCCCAGGTGAGTAAGCCCCAGAGCGCCGGTGCAGAGAGCGCGCCCGGGCCGGTTTGCTGGTGCTGCGGGGAGCGGGGGCACCTCCAGCATCAATGATCAGCAAAAGAGGTGGGCACAGTGGTCCGGATCCCCGACATGCCAGGAACCGCCCTTGATCAGGCCGGAGCGTATCGCATACCGGTGAATGTCCAAGGGGATACGTATCAGGCTTTGGTGGACTCTGGCTGTAATCAGACCTCAATCCACCAAAGCCTGGTGCAAGACGAGGCATTGGGGGAGCACAATTGACAACTGTCACAGAGCCATCTACGTCATCTCCGCATCAGAGTGAGGAGCAGCAGGCTCCTCCTCCCTCTCTCGGGGAATCCCTCGCAGATTTCCTGTTAGAGCAGTCGCGAGACGAGACTCTGCGGCATGCGTTTGACCAAGTGAGAGTAATCAATGGTCAAACACTCCAGCCAAACGCCACAATGTCCTTCCCCTATTTCTCTATTATGAAAGATAGATTATACCGAGTGATGCAGGACACTCAGACTAAAGAGCAGATCACGCAACTTTTGATCCCAAAGAGCCGCCGGGAATTGGTATTTCAGGTGGCTCACTTTAATCCCATGGCTGGACACTTGGGGCAGGATAAGACACTAGCCCGAATAATGGCCCGGTTCTATTGGCCAGGGATTCACAGCGATGTCCGTAGGTGGTGTACAGCATGCCATGAATGCCAGTTAGTAAATCCAGTGGCCATTCCAAAAGCGCCTTTGTGCCCTCTACCATTAATCGAGACCCCATTCAAAAGAATTAGGATGGATCTTGTCGGGCCATTAGATCGGTCAATACGAGGGTATCGCTTTATTTTAGTCCTGGTGGACTATGCAATGCGATACCCAGAAGCAGTACCTCTTCACAATATCTCAGCATGCAGTATTGCGGAAGCACTCTTCCACATCATCTCCCGAGTCGGAATCCCCAAGGAGATTCTGACTGATCAAGGCACTTCGTTTATGTCACGCACACTGAGCGAACTGTATGGGTTATTGGGAATTAAGCCGATCTGCACCAGCGTTTATCACCCACAAACGGACAGTTTAGTTGAAAGGTTCAACCGCACACTCAAGAATATAATTAAAAAATTTGTAAGTGAGGATGCACGCAATTGGGATAAATGGCTCGAACCCCTGTTATTCACAGTGCGAGAGATCCCCCAAGCCTCCACGGGGTTCTCCCCCTTTGAATTATTATATGGGCATAAGCCACGTGGCATCCTAGATGTACTGAAGGAAAATTGGGAGGAGGAACCTTCACCGAGCAAAAATGAAATTCAATACGTTATTGACCTGCGCGCAAAACTCCACACACACACACACACACACACACACACACACACCCCAGGAGAATTTGCAGCAGGCCCAAGAACAGCAAATCTGCCTGTATGACAGGGGTACGCACCTTAGGGAGTTCACACCAGGAGATAAAGTACTCGTACTATTGCCCACGTCGAGCTCCAAATTGGTCGCCAAGTGGCAAGGACCCTTTATGGTCACACGGCGAGTCGGGGATGTTGACTATGAGGTGAGGCGAACGGACAGGGGTGGGGCACTACAGATTTACCACCTCAACCTACTCAAACTCTGGAATGAGGAGGTCCCTGTGGCGTTGGCTCCGGAGAAGGCGGAGCTGGAGGTTCAAAAGGGAACATGGACATCGTGTACCTCTCCAGTCCCCTGTGGAGACCACCTCTCCCCTACCCAATTCACGGAAGTTGCCCAGTTGCAGACCGAATTTTCGGACGTGTTCTCGCCCCTGCCCAGCCGCACCCACCTCATAGAACACCACATTGAGACGCCCCCGGGGGTGGTAGTGCGCAGCCACCCTTACAGGCTACCCGAACACAAGAAAAAAGTGGTTCAGGAAGAACTTGAGGCCATGCTCGAAATGGGCATCGTCAAGGAGTCCCACAGTGACTGGAGCAGCCCGGTGGTCTTGGTGGGACTATAGAAAAAGTCAACGCGGTGTTTAAATTCGATGCGTACCCAATTCCTCATATTGACGAGTTGCTGGATCGACTAGGCACGGCTCTCTTTTATCCTACACTGGATTTGACAAAGGGTTATTGGCAGATCCCCTTGACTCCACTATCCTGAGGAAAAAAAAAACAAAACGACCTTTTCCACACCATTTGGCTTACACCAATTCGTCACACTTCCTTTTGGGCTGTTTGGGGCACCCGCTACGTTTCAGTGGCTTATGGACAGGGTCCTCCGCCCCCATGCCACCTATGCGGCCGCATACTTGGATGATATTATAATCTATAGTAATGACTGGCCGTGGCATCTACAAAACCTGAGGGCCGTCCTTGGCTCGCTGAGGCAAGCGGGTCTCACGGCCAACCCGAAAAAGTGTGCGATTGGGCGGGTGGAAGTACGGTATCTGGGCTTCCACTTGGGCAATGGGCAGGTGCATCCCCAAATTAATAAAGACGGCAGCAATTGCGGCCTGCCCGAGGCTCAAGACCAAAAAGGGGGTGAGACAGTTCCTGGGGCTGGCTGACTATTATCGTAGGTTTATACCTAATTATTCGGACGTCACCAGCCTGCTGACTGATCTCACTAAAAAGGGGGCACCAGATCCGGTCCAGTGGACGGAGCAATGCCAGCAGGCTTTCTTTGAGGTGAAGGCTGCACTGTGTGGGGGGCCACTGTTACACTCCCCTGACTTTTCTCTCCCTTTTATGTTGCAGACGGACGCGTCAGACAGAGGGCTGGGGGCTATTTTGTCCCAGGAGGTGGAGGATCACCCCATGCTGTGCATCAGCAGGAAGCTGTCAGTGCATAAGGGGCGCTACAGCACAATAGAGAAGGAGTGCCTCGCCATCAAGTGGACAGTCCTCGCCCTCCGCTACTACCTGCTGGGACACCCTTTCACCCTCTGTTCAGACCATGCACCCCTCCAGTGGCTCCACTGCATGAAGGATGCCAACGCACGGATCACCCATTGGTATCTGGCACTCCAGCCCTTTAACTTCAAGATAATCCACAGGCTGCGGGCGCAGATGGTTGTGGCAGACTTCCTCTCCTGTCAAGGGGGGGGGGGGGGGGGGAAGTCAGCTACAAGCTGGACGGCTGCCCGGCCTAAGTCAGGCGGTGGGGGTATGTGGCAGCGGGGGCGTGGTCAAGCGTTGGTCTGTGACCAGAGGGCGGAATCAGGGAAGGTAAGTGGCAGAATCACTGCACCTGACGTCAATTAACCTGTGTTTGTGTGTCTTCCCCAGTGACTTCCCTATATAAGGAGGGAGAGAGAGGAGGAAGAGAGCTCTCTCCTGAACCAGATGACTAATGTGTGTGTCTGGGTGACTGGGAGTTTGTGTGTGACTGAAAAGTAACAATAAAGAGTTTTGACAACTCAGTTCTGGCCTGCTGTACTTCTGTGCTCCACCCACCCGCTCAAACTCCTACACACCCATAGAAAACATTTGGCGCATCATAAAACAGAAGATATGATAAAAAACACCTAAGACAGTCAAGCAACTAGAATCCTACATTAGACAAGAATGGGTTAACATTATCCCTAAACTTGAGCAACTTGTCTCCTCAGTCCCCAGATGTTTACAGACTGTTGTAAAGAGAAAAGGGGATATGTCTCACTTTTTTGAGATGTGTTGCTGTTATGAAATTTAAAAATCACCTAATTTCTCTTTAAATGATACATTTTCTCAGTTTAAACATTTGATATGTCATCTATGTTCTATTCTGAATAAAATATGGAATTTTGAAACTTCCACATCATTGCATTCCGTTTTTATTTACAATTTGTTCTTTGTCCCAACTTTTTTGGAATCGGGGTTGTATATCTGATCTTTCTCAGATCTGCACTGAACTCTTTGGACTTTCCCATTTTACTGTGTGTTGGTCAATCCAATGAGTGCTTTAAACAAACCCTTTTTATGAAGGCACAGAGAAGCTACCAGCTGTAATCAATCATGATCACTAACAGGAAATTAAGAGAACTCTGCTTTGGCAAGATAGGAGACATTCGTAATTTTCAGCACCTCTGAATTAATAATCTAAGTGAGTGTATGTATAATTTTGACCCTGTGTTGATTTCAGAAAATCCAAATAAAATTAAAGCTTGCGCACCAAATTCTAGTGTTTTTTTTATTATTAAAAAGATGTATGCTGTACATTCTGCCACAGAAAAACAGGTAAAAGAAATTACTGAAAGCGTAAATATTGCCATGACATTCACATCCAAGATGACATTCATGTCACTGTATATAAACTTCTGACCACAACTCTGTGTGTGTGTGTTCGTTCCAATGGTTGTTATAGCTGGGGGTGATAGTTTGGATAAGCTCCCATTTCCTATAAAATGCTCCCAAATGGTGTGTGTCTCAATTAGCCTCTGACAACCAAGTCCAACTCCTGGCCTTTTCACATGGTTTAGAATCTTAACCTGGTGGAACTGTTTTTACTGACAGGAGAAGGGGTGAAGCCACTGGCACCTTAAAACCAGCTGCTTTGGGCAGATGAGGCTTGTCAGCCTTGGATGGCAACCCATCTCGGAGGAGGAAAACTCTCATTTCAAACCTCCGCTGCCTTGCGGCCATACCCACTTGTGGGAAAAGCTAAGGGAGTAAACCGTGACAGAAAATCTGGAGATGGAGTCCCTAAGGCAGCTTGACATTTGTCTCAGCGTCTTCCCAGCAACACCTGCGACACCACTGGTGCCAATCTGTATTGGATCCTGTCATTCCCTTGGATCCATCAGCTGCATGGGGGGGGGGGGGGCGCTGCTGCATAGGCAACAGCTGATCCTCCATATCATTCTGCCCAGGAGTCATAGCTCCACTGGAGAGGGCACTCCAGCATCATCACAAGGTGCCAACACAACACCGGTAGTTACCGGTTCTAAACTCATCTGATTGGTGTAGGAAATGAGTGCCAGGGACCACTTCTGATAGAGGGAGAGATCTTCTCATGTCACTGGACAGCTACCACTCGTCTCAAGCTGGGCAGCCAGTAATGTGCTGTCCTGCCATGGCCTGCCTGCTTCATTTGGGTACATGCAGCTAGAGAGTAATCTCGACAAGCAGGCCAAAATTTCTGCACCTGGCAAGACAACAAGAAGAAAGAAGACTCCAACTCTTCATGTTGCAAGCTGGAATGTTAGGACTTTGTGTCCCGGCCTCACTGATGACCTGCAGCAGATTGAGGACACATGCAAGATTGCCATTATTGACAGGGAACTTTCCAGACTAAATATTGATGTGGCCTGTCTCCAGGTGACTCAACTGGCTGACACAGGCACCATCAGGGAAGGAAATTATACTTTCTATTGGCAAGGGAAGTCCTCTGACAAACCTTGACAGCATGGTGTTGACTTCACTGTGAAGAACTCACTCACTGCCTTCATCGAGCCTCCATCAACAGGCACTGAGAGGATCCTCGCCCTCCGGCTGTCCACATCCTCAGGCCCAGCCAACATCAGCAAATACGCCCCAACCATCTATGCCACCACAGAGGATAAAGACCAGTTCTACCAGGCCCTGGATGAAGTGATATCCCAGATCCCAAGCAATGAAGGTCTGTATCTGCTCGGTGACTTCAACACTCAGGTGGGAGCTGACCATGAAGCCTGGCCCACCTGTCTTGGTATTCACAGTAGGGGTAAGATCAATGACAATAGTCAATGACTGCTGGAGTTTTGCTGCTTCCATGGCCTTTGCGTGACCAAAACCTTCAAGTGCAAGGAGATCCACCAGGTGTCTTGGAGGTACCCACATTCCTGCCATTTGCACCAGCTAGATTTAGTCATCACCAGGCAAGTGGATCTTGCAAGTGTTCTCCTCACTAGAAGTTATCACAGTGCTGACTGTGATATGGACCACTCCCTTGTGACGAGCAAGGTGCGGCTAACACCAAAGAAGCTGCACCACTCCAAGAGAGAGGGCCCCTCACACATTAACACCTGCTGTGTAAGTGACTTAAAAGACATAGCATTACATCAGCAAACTTGAGGAGGCTCTTGCTGTGTAGACACCGGATGATACCATCGACTCCAAGTGGTCCCGCCTCTGTAATGCTGTGTACAATTCAGCCATGGCTGCCTATGGGAAAAGGGAGCAGAAAAATACTGACTGGTATGAAGCCCATTGGCAAGAAATGGAGCCTGTGACCATGGCTAAGAAGAAAGCCCTCCTGACCTACAAGACTGCACCTAGCCCCAGCACACTAGAAGCCCTCAGGACCACCAGGAGAATCACCCAGCAGACTGCCCATCACTGCGCCAACACCTACTGGCTGAACCTCTGCAGTAGTATACAGACAGCTGCCAATATTGGGGATGCAAGGAAAATGTATGAGGGAATAAAGAAGGTGACAGGCCCTTCTACCACCAAGACTGCACCCCTGAAGTCCATGTCAGGAGGAATTATCACAGATCAGGGGAAGCAGCTGCAGTGTTGGGTTGAGCAGTACCTTGAGCAGTATACAACTCATAAGGTCATCACAGACATTGCCCTGTATGCCATCCCAGGCCTACCTGTCATAGAGGAGCTGTATACCCCACCAACCATGGATGAACTCAGAAAAGCAATTGACTGCCTTGCTTGTAGAAAGGACCCCAGGGGCAATGGCATCCCACCAGAAATCCTGAAGAGTGAAAAACCTGCACTACTTCAGGCCCTGCTTGAACTCTTCTGCTTCTACTGAGAACAGGGATATATCTCTCAGGACATGCGGGATGCTACCATCATCAGTTTCTATATGAACAAAGGAGACAGCTGCAACTGCAACAATTACAAGGGCATCTCCCTCCTGACTATCATTGGGAAGGTTTTTGCCCATGTCACCCTGGCTCCCTTGCAGACTCTCGCCTCTCATATCTACCCAGAGTCTCGTTGTGGCTTTAGAGCTGGCCGGTCAACAGTAGACATTATTTTTTTTTACTACATCAGCTGCAGGAGAAGTGTCATGAACAGCAGAAGCCCCTCTACATAGCCTTGACAGATCTGACAAAAGCATTTGACCTGGTCAACCAGAGTGGACTCTTCAGGCTACTGCAAAAGATTGGCTGTCCCCCTTGACTGCTAGCAGTGGTCATTTCATTTTATGAAAACATGCACAGCACAATCTGCTACAATGGTGCAACATCTGAGGCCTTCCCAGTCAGCAGCGAAGTGAAGCAAGGCTGAGTCCTTACACCGACACCCTTTGGCATCTTCTTTTCCATGCTCCTCCAGTATACCTTCAAGGACTGCAGTGCAGGAGTCCACATTCACACCAGGGCTGATGGCAAGTTGTTCAATATCGCTCGCCTTCATGCCAAGACCAAAAAGTCACTGTGGTACTCGAGCTACTCTTTGCCAATGATGCAGCCTTGACATCACACACTGAAGACAGATTGCAGCAGCTTGTCAGTCATCTCTCCCATGCTTTCAAGGAGTTTAGGCTGCCCATCAGTCTGAAGAAGACCATCATGGCACAGGGCACAGGCCACCCTCCAAACATCGCCATCAATTGGGTGCAACCTGGAAGTTGTGGAGAGTTTCACCTATCTTGGGTCCACCATGTCCAGCTTACTCTCCATTGACACAGAAATAAATAGTAGGATTACCAAGGCTGCTGCAGTTATGGCCAGACTGAACAAGAGGATCTGGAACAACCTCAGCCTCAACAAAAAGATGAAACTGCATGTCTATCAGGCAGTATAGCACACTCAGCACACTACTATACAGCAGTGAGGCATGGACCACCTACACAAGCCAAGGGGGGGGGAAGGGGAAAAAAAAAAAAAAAAACAACTCGGCAGCTTCCACCTGAGGTGTCTGTGGCACATTCTTTGCATCAAATTGCAGGATAAAAGTATCAAACACAGAGGTTCTGGAACATGCCAACATGGCAAGCATGTTCACCCTTCTCAGTGAGGGGCACCTTCACTGGCTTGGGCATGTCAAGAGAATGGATCAAGGCCAAATTCCCAAGGACCTTCTTTACGGCGAGTTAGCAGAGGGCTCATGACCAATTGAATGCCCACGACTGCGCTACAAAGGTGTCTGCAAGAAGGACATGAAGCAATGCAGTATCAGCATCAATGCATGGGAAAGCCATGCAGAAGACCGCTCTGTCTGGAGCCTTGCTGTCAGACAGGGTGTGCAGAAAGTAGAGAAGGCAAGGTCTAAAGACCTTGCTGAAAAGAGGGCCAGAAGAAAAAGGAAACAGCTGCCTCAGCAGGCACCTACAAAAAGAATGGAAATATGACAGAATAGAATGACAAAATACACTCACACACACACACACACACACACACACACACCATCTCATTATCTCTAGCTGCTTTATCCTGTTCTACAGGGTCACAGGCAAGCTGGAGCCTATCCCAGCTGACTACGGGTGAAAGGCGGGGTACACCATGGACAAGTCGCCAGGTCATCACAGGGCTGACACATAGACACAGACAACCATTCACACCTACGGTCAATTTAGAGTCACCAGTTAACCTAACCTGCATGTCTTTGGACTGTGGGGGAAACCGGAGCACCCGGAGGAAATCCATGCGGACAAGGGGAGAACATGCAAACTCCACACAGAAAGGCCTGCGCCGGCCACAGGGCTCGAACCTGGACCTTCTTGCTGTGAGGCGACAGCGCTAACCACTACACCACCGTGCCACCCACACATACATACACACATACACATGCATATAATTTATTTCCCTTCTTTTCCCCTAAACTGTATCAGTATAGTATTTTGTTGTTATTCTATATGGTTCTAACGTTTTCAATTCTATACAGTGATAATTCTATTATATTGTCCTTCTATTCTATACAGAATATGTATATGTATTTTGTCATATTTATACCATCATTTTTTTATTCTGTTCTATTGCATTCTATTCTGCCATATGCCACTCTTTTTTTCCCTATAATGTATTCTGTTATATTGCCATAACTGTCTAGTCTATATAGAATATGTATAGTATTTTGTCATATTTTATTCTGTATCTTCATAATGCTTTCTATTCTATCATCTTTCTTTTAATCTATTCTGGTGTATTGTCATGACTGTCTATTCTTTTCTACAAACTAAAGAATACGTGTAGCATTTTGTCATATTCTTTGCTACATGTTCAAAATGCTTTCAATTCTATCATATTCTCTCCTGTTCTCTTATAATGTACTCTGTTCTATTGTCCTAATTGTCTATCCCATTCTATATTTTTTTGTTATGCTGTCTTCTGTTCTGTGACCATGCATTCTATTCTCTATGTTCTATCTTAATGTATACTATTTTGTCATATTCTATTCTCTCCTACGTTATCCTAATCTATCCTATTCTATTCTCTATTTCTATCCATAATGCATCATATTGTCATTCCTAGTCTCACATATCACTTTAAACTGCAACTGGTGGTGAGTCTCAGGTCCGAGAGGACTTGATTATTGGGAAAAGTGGAGTTACCCCTTAATCACCATTGCTCCCAGGTACGCTCTGACCTGGAGTGGTAGCAGCTGCCTGGGTTCCAGCTATGGGTTAAATAGTACATCACCAATAAGACACTGGCAGTAGAATGCTTTTCTGTGCCATGTGGCAGATGAACCCAACAGGGTCAAATGGTACACCACCAGATGGTATGTGAAAGAGCCACTCAAATGACCAATGGATAGCATCACTTGGCAAGTCAGTTGTCACTGTGGGGCAACTTCCATACCAGTCAGGTCTGTGGCACTTTTTGTGCACTACTTGGCATCCGGTCTGGAGGTCTAGAGAGACAACATAATGGGGGCATGACATTGTCTTACCCTACTATGCAAGGCACTTCATTAGGAGAGGAGAATAGGAAAGCCCTGTGGCGATGGAATAAATCCAAATGGCAGCAGGTCAGAGAAGCTGGACGTTGCTAGCAGGAACTTTACATACAGGCGGCTTGCATTTGATGGTCCCAGCCTAGCTGAAGCTCTGGGTAACAGCGGGCTGAGGCAGCATTGCAGGTGTCCAGGCAGCCCAATTTAGGGAGAGCCCTGCCTGTCCTGGAAAGGGAAGCCCCTAGAAAAGGTGGGGAAAAGAAAGCTTACCCAGTCCTTACCTGGTTGACTCACCATGGTCTCCATAATAGTGGTAGAAAGACAAAGAATATGAAATTGATAGTTGGGACTTGGAATGTCCGCACTATGTTGGACAATAAGAGACCTGAGCATAGAACAGCTCTGATTGCGAAGGAACTAGATTGCTACAAAATTGACATTGCTGCACTCCAAGAGACAAGGCTTGAAGGACAAGTGCAAGACAGTGAATACATGCTCTGGAGTGGGAATATGGACAGAAGAAAAAAAAGATGCAGGAGTTGCTTTTGCCATTTTGAATAAGATAGCTGGCAAACTGCCATCACTACCAGTGCGAATATCTGAGCGAATCAAATTTACGAGTACCCACAGGGAATGATCGCTACCTAAACCTGATCGATGTGTATGCACCTGCCATGACCTATCCTGATGAAGTAAGAGAAGCCTTCTATCATGAATTAGCTGAGGTGGTAGACAGGCTACCTCAAGCAGAGAAGCTTCTGCTCCTGGGAGATTTCAATGCAAGAGTAGGAAATGAACACGTTCCATGCAAAGTTACTATTGGGAAATTTGGCAAGGGAAATAGGAACGCAAATGGTGAACTCATGCTTAACTTTTATATTCAACGTGAACTATACATCACTAATACCTACTTTCGCCAACCAGACAAAAATTACTTCATCCAAGATCTAAACACTTACATCTCCTTGATTATGTCATGACTTGCAGATCCAACATGAAAGAGATTCTGTCAACAGAGGTAATGTGAGAAGCTGAATGCTCAACAGACCATTATATGGATCCAGTCAAAGCTGAGACTCAGACTTGTATTTCCTAGACACAAGAAAGTAGCCTCCACAACAAATAAGAAACTAAACATAGACAAGTTGAAGAATGAGGAGACATAGCACAAACTCAAAATAGCTATTTAAACTGCTTTACAGGAAAACACCCCTGATCAAGAAGACACAGAAAATGTTGAGGACATGTGGCAATGTCTGAAAGATATTGCTGACACAACTGCAAGTGATATACTTGGACAGCAGAAGAAAAGTACATCAGACTGGTTTCAAGAACAGGCTGATTCTATCCAAGCTTTGTTAGAAGAAAAATGCAAAATTTATAACCTACATCTAAAAGAGAACTCAGATAGAAGCATAAAAGCTTTCAAAGATATTAAAGTGAAAGTGCAATGAGAAATCAGTCATGAAAGACAGATGGTGGTGCAAGAAAGCTGAGGACTACCATGGATTATTCACTGGACTATGGACCAAGAAGCAATGTAGTGGCACTGATAAAGTGCTGATGGAAGCACTTCTACACAAATCTGGAAGACATAAGGTGGAAGGAGCATTTCTCCAATCTCCTAAACCAGCAAGGGTCAGATGATCCTGAGGCATGCCATTGGCTTGAGAAGAGACCAACAAGAGATGATCTGTGTGTACCCATCACATCAGATGAGCTTGAGAAAGCACTCAAGGATACTAGATGTGGCAGAGTACCCGGCCAAGTTGGCATCCCAGCTGATGTGTGAGGCAGCCCCAGCCGAACAGCTGCACTCTTAAAACTGTATAATGCATGTTGCGAGAACATGCATTATACAGTTCAAAGATATGCTAATTGTGACCATCTACAAAAAAAAGAAAGGAGAAAGGTGCAAATGTGAAAACAACCATGGCATATATTAGATTCGATAAAACTTTATTGATCCCTTTGGGTGGGTTCCCTCAGGGAAATTAAGATTCCAGCGGCATCATTACAGATAAAGAGAGAAAAGAAATAGAGAAAACTTCTACATAAAATTATTCTAGATAAATTAAAATAAATTTACATATACAAATATAAAAAGAATAAGATATGGGGAAGAGAGGAAGGGGGATAGCAGGAGAGATATTGCACATTATATTGCACATTGTCTGATATTGCTTATTGTTAGGCTAGGCTACTGCTCCTTCCCATCCTCTGTCCTCCTGTTACCCCTCCTCCCCCCAGAGAGGAGTTGTACAGTCTGATGGCATGAGGGACAAAGGAGTTTTTAAGTCTGTCTTGCACTTGGGAAGGAGCATTCTGTCACTGAACAGGCTCCTCTGGTTGCTGATGACGGTGTGCAGAGGGTGACTGGCATCATCCATGATGTTCAACAGTTTGTCCATAGACCTCTTCTCTGCCACCATCACCAGAGAGTCCAGCTTCATGCCAACCACAGAGCTGGCCCGCCTGATCAGTTTGTCCAGCCTGGATGCGTCCTTCTTGGGTGTGCTGCCCCCCCCAGCACACCACGGTGTAAAACAGGACACTGGCGACCACAGACTGATAGAACATCCACAGGAGTTTCCTGCAGATGTTAAAGGACCGCAGGCCTCCTAAGGAAGTATAACCTGCTCTGTCCCTTCCTGTACAAGTGATTGGTGTTGCAAGTCCAGTCCAGCTTGCTGTCCAGCCACAGCTCGAAGTACTTGTAGGAATCCACAGCCTCCACCTCGACTCCCTCAATCAGAACTGGTCGTGACCTTGGTCTGGACCTCCCAAAGTCAATGACCAGCTCCTTGGTCTTCGAGGTGTTGAGCTGCAGATTGTTCCTGTTGCACCACACAGCAAAGTCCCTCACCAGGCTCCAATACTCCTTCTCTCTGTCATCACTGATACACCCAATGATGGCTGCGTCATCAGCAAACTTCTGAATGTGGCACAGCTCCAAGTTGTAGCAGAAGTCCGCGGTGTACAGGGTGAAGAGAAGAGGGGCCAGCACCATGCCCTGGGGTGCTCCGGTGCTGCTAATCACAGTGTCAGACGTGATGTCCTTCAGCCTGACGTACTGCAGCCTGTCAGTGAGGTAGCTGGAGATCCAGTTGACCAGGCAGGGGTCCACTCTCATCCTGTTCAGTTTGTCCTGAAGCAATAAGGGCTGGATGGTGTTGAAGGGACTCAAGAAGTCCAAGAAGAGGATCCTCACTGTGCCATTTCCCTTATCCAGATGCAAGTGGGCTCGGTGTAGCAGGTAGAGGATGGCATCTTCCACACTGACATCTGCCCAGTACACAAACTGCAGACAGTCCTGGGCATGTTGTACCTGGGGTCTGAGAAGGCTGAGGAAGAGCTGCTCCAACGTCATCAGATGTGAAGCGAGTGCCACCGATCGGAAGTCGTTCAGCTCGCTGGGCCGATTCTTTTTGGGAACTGGAATGATACATGATGTCTTCCAGAGGGTGGGCACTCTCCCCAGCTGCAGGCTAAGGTTGAAGATGCATTGGAGTGGTTCACCCAGTTCAGCAGCACAGGTTTTCAGTAGTCGGGGACACACCTTTCCAGGCCTGCTGCTTTCCTGGGGTGAAGCTTCCTCAGTTGACCTCTGACCTGGTCTGCAGTAATGCATGGAGGAGTCTGTGTTGAGGTGGGGGAGGAGGGGGCTGCTGTGCTGACTGGGGGGGGGTGGTGTGTTGAGGGAAGGAGAGATGGCTGCAGTGAGGGAGAGGGTGGTGTGGACGTGGGTTGGTTGAACCGATTGAAAAAGTCATTCAACTCATTCGCCCTCTCCACTGTCCCCTCAACGACTCTGGTCTTTGTATTGTGGCCTGTGATGGGTTTCACACCTTCCCAGACCTCCCTCATGCTGTTCTCCTTCAGCTTTTGCTCCACCTTTCTCCTGTAGCTATCCTTGGCTTCCCTCATGAAGCGTTTTACCTCCTACTGTGCTGCTTTCATTGCCTCCCTATCCCTGCTCCTGAAGGCAGCCTTCTTCCTGTTGAGGACAGCTTTGACTTCCTGTGTTACCCATGGCTTATTAGGGTAACACCATACAGTCTTAGCGGGGGAGACCACGTCTGCACAGAAGTTAAGGTAATCCATCAGACAGCATGTCAGCCCCTCTATGTCCTCACAGTGTGGGCTAAGCAGCACATCCCAGTCCGTGATGTCATAACAGTCCCTGAGGGCATCTTCCATTTCAGGGGACCACCTCCTGATGGAGCTAGTTGTTGCAGGCTGCCTTTGAACCAGGTTGTGCTTCGGCTGTAGAACAACCAGGTTGTGGTCAGATTTCCCTAGTGGGGGGAGGGGTGTGACTCTGTATGCATCCCTCACATTAGCATACAGCAAGTCAATTGTCCTGTTGTTCCTTGTTGGACAATCCACAGCCTGGTAAAAAGCAGCCAAAGTAGAGTCCAAAGTAGCATGATTAAAGTCCCCAGAAATGATCATAAATGCCTTAGGGTGCTGTGTCTGCAGCCTTGCTGTGACAGAGTGAATCTTCTCACATGCAGCAGCTGTGTCCGCCCTCGGAGGGATGTAAACACAGATGGTGATCATGTGACTGAACTCCCTCGGCAGATAATATGGCCGCAGGCTAACAGCTAGCAGCTCCAAGTCCAGGCAACATAAAACTGTCTTTATGGAGATATGTCCCAGGTTACACCAGCGGTTAACATAAATGAGGAGTCCCCCACCTTTGCTTTTCCCGCATGTGTTAGTGTCTCTGTCGGCTCTCACAGCAGTAAATCCCCGCAGGTCCACATTAGCATCTGGTACAAGGCGTGTTAGCCATGCCTCTGAAAAGATAAATAAGCTGCTCTCCTGGTAAATCCGCTGGTTGTTCAGAGTGGAAAGTTCATCAACTTTATTCGGCAGTGAGTTCACGTTCCCCATGAATGGAGGGAATGGATGGTTTGTAGCACCACTGGTTGTCCGCTAGCCTAGCCTTTAGCTTAGCTCTAGCCTTGCAGCCCCTGGGTTTCCTCCTCAGCCTCGCCAGGATGGGGCATTGCATCCCGGCTCGTCCCATTGTTTTCAGGGCCAGCAGCTCCTCTCTCAAATAAGTGAGAAAACTGGCTCCTGGTTGCATGTTAAATATATCCATGTTATATTGTAAGACACACTATGTCTTCATAAGAAGAGCAGAAAAGTAAAAAAAAAAAGTGGAAAAAAGAGGTTTAAAGAGCTAAAAGCTACAGAGCTACTGGAGAGGCAGCCGTCTCACACAGTGCTCATACGATGCATGGCATATCTCTGCTTTCCATTACAGGCAAGATTTGTCAAGATAGTTCTAAACAAAATGAAAAAAAAAAAAAAATCTCAGAAAATGTACTTCCAGAAAGTCAGTGCAATTTCAGGGCTGGCAGATCTTCCTCAGTTATGATCTTTATCCTGAGAAAAGTCCAAGAGAAAGCCATCAAGTGACATCAACCTCTGTACGTGGTTTTTGTAGACTTCTCAAAAGGCCTTTACCAAGAGACACTTTGGAAGATACCAGAAGGTGTATGGATGCCCGGAAAGACTGATATGGCTTGAGTTATTAGAGCACAATAGTACAGCGCATGATTTTGGTTCCCACTTTAATGTTACCTAACGGAGCCAATGGGGGGGAACTAGAATATTGAAGGGATTTCCGGTAAGCAAAAGCATGATTGTTAGAAGTGTTGTGTTCTCAATAAAATGCCAGTGGTTTAACCCAAGCCCATTTATTTTTATGTCCATGAGTACAAACATACCATGGTGTCAGAAAATGGAACTGGTGAGAAATGCAGAGTTTAAAATGGCAATCAACTTCATTGAAAAATAATAAGAAGGAACGTGTGGAATTTCAGAGGTATGCTAGTGCTGGCAAAAGGACATGTTTAGCCAGAGCAGCATGCAAGCAGAGGCTAACGTCAGTGAAAATACTTCAGGCTACCAAAAACTGAACCAAGTAAGAGAAAATCCTGTACCCTTTGTGTTTCCCATCATGGATAAACTCAGTCCTCCCACACCTATGCAGTTCAGTGGTAATCTCACTGAAAACTAGAAACATTTCAAGCAGAGATTTAATATACATCTGGCTGCAAGTGGAGTGGGTGGAAGAGACGAGAAACTAAAAGCATCCATTTTTCTTCATGTTATAGGAGAAGATGCATTGGACATTTACAATAGCTTTCAAATTGATGAGGGAAATGTAACATTGACAGAGCTAATGGCGAAGTTCGAATGTTCCTTTGTGCCAAGTAAAAATGTCACTTTTGAGAGGTACAAGTTTTTTTCTCTGCCGATCAGAAAACAGCCGTGAGTTTTGATCAATACTTGGCTCAGCTTCACACACTGAGCAAGACATGCAAATTTGGAAATTTGAGAGACTCATTAGTCAGAGATAGAATCATATGTGTAATTCCTGATAATGGGCTCAGAGAACGTTTACTGCGTGAATGTGGTTTAGCACTAGAAAGAGCAGTTAACATGTCAAGCAGTGGAGACCACTCGCACGTAGGTGATGGACCTGTGCAGGGATGAAGCAGCAGCAGAGCATGTAGTAAAATGAGAAAATGTTCAAAATTGTTTTTTAGCAAAAGCAACTGGAGAAAAGTCACAAAAGTCCAAACAGCAAATGTGGCAGATGTGGACGCATGCATATGCCTAAATCGTGCCCTGCTTTTGGAAAAGCATTCCGTATTTGTGGGAAAAATAACCATTTTGCAAAGTGTTGCAAGGGGGAGGCATTTATTAAAAAAAAAAAAAGTGCATACATTGGAAGAAGACCCAGAGGAGTTTTTTTGTGGACTTTGTACAGTCTAGCACAACAGACAAGGCAGAATGGATAATCCTATTGACTGTGAATGGCACTATTGTTCCATTTAAAATTGACACAGGTGTACCTTCTATCCATTGATGACTACAAAACCCTCACAGTAAAGAGTAAAATACACCCAGCAAAAATTAAAGTGACCGGCTACATGGGAGAGAATGTTACAGTCAAAGGGAGTTGTGTAGTGACTCTAAAACACAAGGGACAACAACTAAAGACACAGAGTCTCATTGTAGAAGAGTGAGTACAGCCAATCTTAGGACTCTGTCTGGAAGTTGCAACATTGCAGTCAATGTCCAGCAAAAGTGTCACATCCTATCTGAAAACAGTCTTTGTGAGACATGAAGTACCCAATTAAGTTCTCTCAGATAATGGACCACAGTTTTTAAATAGTGAGTTTGTGGTTTTTACAAGACTGGGGTTTCCATCATACCACCTCAAGCTCCAATTACCCAAGGTCCAATGGACTTACAGAGAGTTCCATCAAGACCTTCATGAAGAAAGCTCAAGATGGAAAGAAAGATTTCCAGAGGAGTCTGATGATTTACAGGAGTGCCCCACTGGAAAATTGTTTGTCCCCAGCCCAGATGCTGATGGAATGACGCATTCACACAAACCTTCCAATCCACGAGAAACTGTTGACTCGGGGAGTAGCACATAAAATCAAGGAAATGAAACAGGAACAAAAAGAGAAACACAAAATGCAACATGACAGAAGAGCTAAACAGTTATCAAACCTTAGACCAGGAGACAAAAGTTTTAATCCTGGATCACAAAAACAGGCACATGGACACAAGGAGGATGTGTGCAAAAATAAAGTTTCACCATGTTCATACCAGATCCAAACAGATCAGGGTGTAGCTCTGTGGTGAAATCGGGCAGATCTGAGACTACAATTGACAGTTCCAGAGACAGACTCTCAACAACAAAATGTGGAACAGACCAATATTCCCAGCATTGATGAGGTTGGTCAGAGTTTCATAGACCGTGGTGACTCTGTTGAGCCATGCAGGGTTAGTTCACCTTCTGAGACTTATTGTAGGCCTAAAAGGACTGTTAAACCACCTGAGAGACTTCTTGAGCATGATGAAAAGCATATGGACTCTGAACATGGAAAAAAAAAAAAAAAAAGTTGTGGTTGTGTTAAAATATTAATGCTGGCTGTATGAAAAAAAACCCGTAAATGCATCCATCCATCTTCTACTGTTTATCCGGAACACGGGGTTAGCAGTCTAAGCAAAGCAGCCCAGACTTCCCTCTCCCCGGCCACCTCCACCAGCTCTTCCGGGGGATTACATCTCATCCGAGAGACGTAATCTCTCTAGCCTGTCCTGGGTCTGCCCCGGGGTCTTCTCCCGGTGGGGCATGCCCAGAAAACCTCCCTGGGGAGGCATCCAGAGGGCATCCTAACAAGGTGCCTGAACCACCTCAATTGACTCCTTTCGATGTGGAGGAGCAGCAGTTCTACTCTGAGTCTCTCGCGAATGACCAAGCTTCTCACCCTGTCTTTAAGGGACAGCCCAGCCACCCTGTGGAGAAAATTCATTTCTACCACTTGCATCCGCAATCTCATTCTTTCGGTCACTACCCATAGCTTGTGACCATAGGTGAGAGTGAGAACGTAGATGGACCAGTAAATTGAGAATTTTGCATTTTGGCTCAGCTCTCTCTTTACCACAACAGACCGGTTTAGCATCCGCATCACTGCTGATGCTGCCCCGACCCGTCTGTCCAACTCCCGCTCCCCCTTACCCTCACTCATGAGCAAAACCCAGAGATATTTAAACTCCTCCACTTTAGGTAGCAACTCCGCCTGACCCAGGAGTAGGCACTCCACCCATTTCTGGCTGAGCGCCATGGCCACAGACTTGGAGGTGCTGATCCTCATCCCAGCCATTTTGCACTCAGCTGCAAACTGTCCCAACACATGCTGCAAGTCACAGATTGATGAAGCCAACAGGACCACATCATCCACAAAAAGCTGAGACGTGATCCAGATGCTACCAAACCGGACACCCTCCACCCCTTGGCTGCACCTAGAAATTCTGTCCATAAAAGTTATGAACAGAACTGGTGACAAAGGGCAGCCCTGGCGGAGTCCCACATGCACTGGGAACAAGTCCGACTTACTGCCGGCAATGCAAACCAAACTCCTACTCTGGTCATACAGGGTTGGAATGGCCCGCAGTAGTGGGCCCTGAAACCCATACTCCCGAAGCACCCCCCATAGGGCACCATGAGGGACATGGTCCTAAGCCTTCTCCAGGTCCACAAAACAGATGTAGACTGGTTGGGCAAACTCCCATGCACCCTCCAGTACTCTTGCAAGGGTAAAGAGCTGGTCCAGTGTTCCATGACCAGGACGAAAACCACATTGTTCCTCCTGAATCTGAGGTTCAACTATCGACCAGACTCTCTTCTCCAGCACCCCAGAATAGGCTTTCCCAGGGAGGCTGAGAAGTGTGATCCCCCTATAGTTGGAACATACTCTCCGGTCCCCCTTTTTATAAAGGAGGACCACCACCCCAGTCTGCCAATCCAGAGACACTGTCCCTGACCTCCACGCAATGTTGAAGAGGCATGTCAGCCAAGACAGCCCAACAGCATTCAGTGCCTTCAGCAACTCAGGACGAATCTCATCCACCCCCAGAGCCCAGCCACCGAGGAGCTTTTTAACCACCTCGGCAACCTCAGCCCCTGTAATGGGCGAGTTCTCCCAAGCACCCTCAGACTATGTCCTCCTCGGACAACATGAAGGTGGGATTGAGAAGATCCTCAAAGTATTCCTTCTACCATCTGACGATGTCCCCAGTTGAGGTCAACAGCACTCCATCCTCACTGTAAACAGTAGGGCCAGAGCATTGCATCCCTTTCCTGAGGCTCTGGATGGTTTGCCAGGATCTCTTTGAGGCCAACCAAAAGTCACTTTCTATGGCCTCACCAAACTCCTCCCACACCCAAGTTTTTGCTTCAGTGACCGCCAGAGCCGCATTCCGCTTGGCCTGTCAGTATCTGTCAGCTGCCTCTGGAGACCCACAGGCTAACCAAGCTTGATAGGACTACTCCTTCAGCTTGACGGCTCCCCTCACTGCAGGTGTCCACCACCAGGTTCGGGGATTACCACCACGACAGGCACCAACAACCTTGCAGCTGCAGAACATGGTCCACTTGAACTCAATGTCTCCATCCTCCCCCGGTATGCTGTTGAAGCTCTGCCGGATGTGGCAGTTGAAGATCTGATGGACGGAAGCCTCTGCTAGACATTCCCAGCATACTCTCACTACACAGTTGGGCCTGCCAGGTCTGTCTGGCCTCCTCCCCCACCATCTGGTCCAGCTCACCACCAGATAGTGATCACTTGACAGCTCTGCTCCTCTCTTCACCTGAGTGTCCAAGACATATGGTAGTAGATCAGATGAAATGACTCCAAAGTCAATCATCAATCTACAGCCTAGGGTGTCTTCATGCCACGTGCACTTATGGACACCCATATGCTCAAACATGGTGTTGGTTATGGCCAAACTGTGCATGGCACAGAAGTCCAACAACTGAACTCCACTTGGGTTCAGATCAGGCAAGCTGTTCCTCCCAATCACACTCCTCCAGGTCTCACCATCATTGCCCATGTGAGCATTGAAGTCCCCCAGTAAAACAATGGAGTCCCCTCATAGTGCACTGTCTAGCAGTCCACTCAAGGCCTCCAAGAAGGCCGGGTACTCTGAACTACCATTTGGTGCATAGGCGCAAATGACAGTCAGAGACCGTTCCCCGACCTGAAGGCACAGGGAAACAACCCCCTCATTCACTGGGGAGAACTCCGATGTTAGCGTGCCAAATTGGTGGGCTACCAGTAGCCCCACCCCTGCCCAGTACCGCTCACCCTTGGCAACTCCAGCATAGAAGAGAGTCCAACCCCTCTCCAGGATATTGGTTCCAGATCCCAAGCTATGCATTGAGGCGAGCCCAACTATGTCTAGTCAATACCACTCAACCTCACGCAGAAGCTCAGGCTCCTTTCCCACCAGTGAGGTGACATTCCATGTCCCAAAAGCCAGTTGTGTCAGCCAGGGATCAGTATGCCAGTGCCTCCGCCTTTGGCTGCCACCTGATCTACAGTGCACCGGACCCTTACCACACCTCCTGTGGGTGGTGGATCCACAGGAGAATGGTTCCTTGTTGCTCATTTGGGCTAGGCCTGGCTGGGCCCCACAGACATAGGCCTGGCCACCAGGCATTCACTGACTAGCCCCTCCCCCAGGCCTGGCTCCAGGGTGGGGCCCCGGTATCCCTGGTCTGGGCAAGGGTACTTGGATACCTGTTTTTCCTTTCATAAGTATCATTTTGAACTGCTCTTTGTCTGACCTCTCATCTACAACCTGTTTGCCTTGTGAGACCCTACCAGGGGCAACGGCCCCGACAACATAGGTCCTAGAATCCCTGAGGCACTCAAACCCCTCCACCACATTAAGGTGGCAATTCAAGGAAGGGCTGCAAGTACATGGTAATGATTATTTCTTACTTGAATGCAATGGTTTGAGAAGGTAAGATACTGTAAGAAAAAAAAAAGTAATTTTCTTTCAAAAAAGAAGTGATGTGTTATTCTTAGAGCACAATAATACAATGCATGATTTTGGTTCCCGCTTTAATGTTGCCTAACGGAGCCAATAGGGGGGGAACTAGAATATAGAAGGGATTTCTGGCAAGTTTTTAGAAGGGTCACGTTTTCAATAAATGCCAGTGGTTTAACCCAAGCCCATTTATTTGTGTGTCCACAAGCACAAACATAACATGGCTTATTAAGATCTTCCATGAGAACATATGGGCTGTATAAATGTAGACAACATCGTGAAAAATATTACTTCATCACAAAACTGAAACAAAATGATTGTCATATTGAGGATGGTTGCCCACATTCACTGTCCTGTCCACTCATATTTATCAATATGAATCCCAATTATTGTGTGATGAATTATTTAATATTTATTCATTTATATAATGTGTGAATGGTGCACAGATAGTGTGTTGCTTTAAATGTTGCTCCCACAAGGAATTGTGGGACAGCATTTTCTCCTTTTGCAAAGGATAATCCAGTGTACCTTGTGCTAAAGGAAGCACTGAAGCACCTTTCCTTAGCATTTAGAGAATTCAAACAGTTTTTATCTTGGCTGCCGCTAGAAATTTTGGGCCCTATGAAAGAATATAATATTGCCGCCCCCCAAAAAAAACCCACACACACACCCCTACCTTTGTTTATCCAGGGAAAGTGTTGTGTAATTTTCTAACAAAAAACAAACAAACAGGAATTCAAAAGTCTGGGTTTGTCAAACACCAGTCATGACCCACTGGATCTGAGCACCTCAACTGAATTGATCGCAGAAGACACAGACCTTGTTTCTACCCTGATGTTACTTTTCACCACTAGGAGTCAGTATTTAGTTAGAAACCTACCCAGGCTGTAGCTAGTAGATAAGTATAAACTTAGGCTGTGTCTGAAATCACTCACTAATTCACTACTCCCTATTCACCATATAGGGAATTATATATAGAGGATTATATAGTGAGCTCATTGGTAAAATGGAAAAAAGAAGAAAAAAAAAAAACAACACACTTTTGGACACTACTCCGCCGTGCCGTTATTTACTTCATTACTGTCACACAATTAAAATGTGCCAGATCAGTTGGCTGGTGGGTTTTCAAAATAAATACATTACACTGAGTGCATTTCCCACATTAATAAATACAAAGTACTTTATGTCCGCTGCATCTTTCAGTTCTTTTAAATCAAGGCTGAATACTAAAAATTTGCAGCCGCCTTTTATTAAATCTAATTTGAGACTTTTAATTCCTCGCTCTGCACTGTAACTTTTATTCTTGTATGTTATCTGTCTTATTCTAGTTTAGCTTATTTTCTATTCTCTTACTATTTAATTGTACATGAATGTCCATTTATAACGCGTTTCTTCTTCCATCCATTCACCCCAACACACTTTTTTTCCTTTCAGCACGACCGCAATGCATGATGGTATACATTGCTTGATTAATGACCATCAGCTGTACACTACTTTTCATGGTGCATTATGGGATACTATGAGTCCACTATATAGGGTGTAATAATTCTCACTATACATTCGGATAACACTACAAAATGGCGAACTCACTATGTAATCCAATAATGAATTTTAAATAAACAAATTGGTTACTATATAGTCCACAATATAGTGAGTAGTAAGTGATTTCAGACATAGGGTTAGTGTAGACTGGCTTTGCTATCACAAACAGGCTTCCAAATTCATCCTTATGTCTCCTTCATGTACTGACTCATTATATGCAGTTAAATTTCTAGGTTGATGAATAACTATTTAATTGATAGAAGAAAATTACATGATGCTCTACAAGAAATCCACTGAGTTATTTCTCTCTTTTTTGGCAGTGCCAATTTAATAGAAAACACAGTAAATACAGTTATCAACAATGCAGTGAGAAAAAAAAAAAACTCAATCAACTTGTTAAAGACTTGAACAATAAGAACAAATATAAATGTGAACAATGGCAAAACATCTAAACATACAAAGAGGTCAAATGGCAGAGAATAAATCCCTCAACCTCAAATATTTAGTATCTCAATGTTCAACAGCCTCAGATGAGCTAGATAACCACTGTACATACTCTATATACAGTTTTAAAGTCACTTATGGAATTTGTTGTGCAACAGAGTGGAACATTTTTTTTTTTTAGCACAATAATGAATTTTACATCAACAAATTGATCATACCATGTGGCCTGCAAATGGACGCATCAAAACCAGAAAAGGGTATTCTCTTTGGCTGCATCATGACTTGAAGAGGGCCCAGGCTCTAAAGTATCCATAACTTTAGCCATAAGATACAATCCATAATCTGTCATATAATCGTACTAACACAGTGTATTGTGAGAACTGTATGTATTACTAACATTTGGATGGAATAAGCTGCATGCTTGGTTAGTAGCATTAGTTGATCATAAAAGGAAGCAAATATTTTAAATGGGTGATCTTAAAAGTGGCAATGGCATTATTCTCTTTGCATTTTAAGTGAAGCTATTGAACAAATCATTTTAGCCAGTTTTTGTCCATTTCATATGCCAGTTGTCCATTTCATTATTGGAATGTCTATATGAATGTCATCAGCTAATATTGTACTTGCTTGCTATAACTAGTTGCTCACATCGTTAATGCAGCATAAATGCTAAAAATCGGTCTGCATGAGCCTTAACCCCAAAGCCCTTTATTCACAGATTGCTCTGTAAATACATTATCAAAAAAATACTCCTCACCTCCATCTGCTTCAACTGGGGGTGGGGGGTGGGGGGGGGGGGTGTTGAGGGAGGGTTTCCTAATCCTGAGGCTGCATCTGTGCATGTTGAGGGCAGACCTCATTTGTGAACAAGCTAGTTATTAGCATGCATGAATGTAATTTTGGTCTGAAAAGAGCTCAGTGAATTTGTTGGTTCACTATACAGCTAGTGTGCCAGCTAGGTAGCTGGCACACTAGCTGTATAGTGAACCAACAAATTCACTGAGCTCTTTTCAGACCAAAATTACATTCATTACTCATCTCAGTGGCAATAAAGGATGAAATATTTAAGTAAAATGACAGTGCATTGTAAATTAAGTTGTTAGCTTGATCATCCAAACAGTGGTTAAGCCACAATAAGAATCTTCTGTAGCATTAACATTAGCATGTTAGGTTAATTGCCACCAAAGGAAGGCCAGTGAATAAATGAATAGGCTACCTTTCTTCAAAAAAAGTGACTAACCCTTTTTCTCTTAGTTTTCTGCTGCCTCTCTTTAGGTTTCTGGTAACCTGACTTCTTCAGGATGGTGTCAATCTACTGATAGACCACCATCAATTCTGTTTCTACTGTGCACAGCTAACATTATTGCTGGATTGGAAAGCAACAAACCTAATGTGAGGTCACACTCTGGTTCTGCCTACACAAGACTGCACCATGTAATAAATTGGGAGAGGGGTGAAATATAAAAAGACTATTCTAATATTTTTGTGGAAAATGGAAAACCAAACCAAAAGGTTGTTGTATTTGTTCAATATAAAAGACAAAATTATTAAAAATATTTAATTAAATTACACACTGTAATAATATTAACATTGTCCTCTGAGGACAATCTGTCAGTGCTGGGCCCTTAGAATCGTCCAAAATTTCCTCCGCCCTAATGGCGCCCCTGGCCACTTTGATCCTTCCGGGTCATTTCACTCCGTTAGGAAACTTTGAAAGAAAAAAAAAAATTCTTGGAACGCAACCATAGTTCCTCTTGTGCTGGGAGGGTACCTACCCTGAAGCAGAAGCTAAAACATCCCTCGAAACTGCATTCTAAGAATTAAGATCACTCAGTTCCTGCAGTATGGACACACAAAAAAGGTGGTACTGCCTCCAACTGTTCTAAAAACTATGAAAAAGTTCCTTGGGTCCAAAAGCACCTAGCATCTTCACATAGCTGGCATAGCTTCACATGCCTGTGGGCTGTACTTGCGGAACAAAGTCAGGGTGAATAAATGTTATAATTTACATTAACAAAATTGTACAGTGAAAGACAAAAAGGACTACATTCCAAAGATTCAGAAAAAAATATGTAAATTACTGAAATTCTGGATTTTTCCTTTCTCTAGTTCTCTTTTACTGTTATTTTTTCATAAAAAAAAAATGCACTGACCCATTTTATCATTCTTTTAATGCTGTGACATTACTTTTAAACAATGTATTTAAATCATTGATAAGCAAATCATCCAATCAAATTTCATGGCATGTTATGTCAGTGATTTATCTGTCAAGGGGAGCCTTTGAAAAGTCAGAAAAAGGATTGTATTCATTTCAAAGTCTTTAAAACACCTACTAGCAAATGAATACAGAAAAAAGTGATGCAAAATAAATCTAGAAAAAAGGTCATATTTACCTTACCATCAGGTTCTGTCTTCATCTCCTACATTTCCCATGATGCATTAAAAGAATTAAAGGGGAGATGATGGAGCAGTACAGGTTCCACATTATAGCAGCATGATAAAATGGTAGTAGTGAAGAAAGAAAAACAGCAGGGGAAAAGAGGATCAAGAGGAAGGAAGGATAGGAAGTATGAAAAAGCATGAAGAAAAGAATAGCAACTATTACAACAGAACCAACAGTGATTTTTTGCACAAGGCAATGACAGTACCATATGCTAGCAATGTGTGTGTACCAGTGACTGTAAAACAACTACAGGTCTAGCACCGCTGTAGTGCTGGTTGCAGTATAATGTATAGCACCACCTGTCCCCGTGTGTTTCAATAACAAAATAGACTATTTTCCGTCATTTTTCTTGTCTAAACTAACTTTTTGAATTAGCCACTGTAGATGGAAAAACATCTACAGTGGCTAATTCAAAAAGTTAGTTTTCGCTATCCTGATATCTGCTCATTTATTATTTTCATATCTTCATACAGTGGTGCTTGAAAGTTTGTGAACCCTTTAGAATTTGATATTTCTGCATAAATATGACCTAAAACATCAGATTTTCACACAAGTCCTAAAAGTAGATAAAGAGAACCCAGTTAAACAAATAAGACAAATATTACACTTGGTCATTTATTTATTGAGGAAAATGACCCAATATTACATATTTGTGAGTGGCAAAAGTATGTGAACCTTTGCTTTCAGTATCTGGTGTGACCCCCTTGTGCAGCAATAACTGCAACTAAACCTTTCCGGTAACTGTTGATCAATCCTGCACACCGGCTTGGAGGAATTTTAGCCCATTCCTCCGTACAGAACAGCTTCAACTCTGGGATATTGGTGGGTTTCCTCACATGAACTGGTTGCTTCAGGTCCTTCCACAACATTTTGATTGGATTAAGATCAGGACTTTGACTTGGCCATTCCAATACATTAACTTTATTCTTCTTTAACCATTCTTTGGTAGAACGACTTGTGTGCTTAGGGTCATTGTCTTGCTGTATGACCCACCTTCTCTTGAGATTCAGTTCATGGGCAGATGTCCTGACATTTTCCTTTAGAATTCGCTGGTATAATTCAGAATTCATTGTTCCAATCAATGATGGCAAGCCGTCCTGGCCCAGATGCAGCAAAACAGGCCCAAACCATGATACAACCACCACCATGTTTCACAGATGGGATAAGGATCTTATGTTGAGATGCAGTGTTTTCCTTTCTCCAAACAGAATGCTTCTCATTTAAACCAAAAAGTTCTATTTTGGTCTCATCTTTCCACAAAACATTTTTCCAACAGCCTTCTGGCTTGTCCACATGATCTTTAGCAAAGTGCAGACAAGCAGCAAATGTTCTTTTTGGAGAGCAGTGGCTTTCTCCTTGCAACCCTGCCATGCACACCATTGTTGTTCAGTGTTCTCCTGATGGTGGACTCATGAACATTAGCCAGTGTGAGAGAGGCCTTCAGTTGCTCAGAAGTTACCCTGGGGTCCTTTATGACCTCGCTGACTATTACATGCCTTGCTCTTGGAGTGATCTTTGTTGGTCTGCTACTCCTGGGGATAGTAACAATGGTCTTGAATTTCCTCCATTTGTACACAATCTGTGACTGTGGATTGGTGGAGTCCAAACTCTTTAGTGATGGTTTTGTAACCTTTTCCAGCCTGATGAGCATCAACAATTCTTTTTCTGAGGTACTCAGAAATCTCCTTTATTCATGCCATGATACATTTCCACAAACATGTGTTGTGAAGATCAGACTTTGATAGATCCCTGTTCTTTAAATAAAACAGGATGCCCACTCACACCTGATTGTCATCCCACTGATTGAAAACACCTGACTCTAATTTCACTTTCAAATTAATGTTAGGGTTTTGCTGGGAATTGAACCCGTGTGTCACTGGTGTAATAATCCAGCAAACCCCCACTAGGCCACCAGGGGAATGACTCAAGTGCAGAGGAGTGAGGCAAAAGTAGAATAGAAAAAACAGTTTATTTACAATGTTCAAAAAGTTCAAGGCAAAAAAGTATAATCCAAACACTCAGAAGATAAACGGGAAAAAAAAATCCAAAAGTTCAAAGTCAAATCAAAAGCCAAAAGTCAGAAAAGGCAAAAATGCAAACGCTCAGAAGATCCAGAATGTAAAGTACATAGTCCAAAAGAAAGCAAAATACCAAAAAACACAAGGGCATAAGCAAGGTACACGGGACAGCGGTTATTAGCCATAAGCAGCACAAAGACTCCGTGACTAGAGGCCAAACTGAGGGAAAAAAAAAAAAAAAAAAAAATCTAGTTCGCCCATTGTCCTGTGTCATTCTGAGATGCGCAGATAGACAGTAAAGGGAATTCGCATGATATGGAACTAGTGGGGAAAAAAGTGCCGTCACGGCACGAATTAGAGACCCTCGGAGGGTCTAATTCGTGCCGTGACGGCACTTTTTTCCCCACTAGTTCCATATCATACGAATTCCCTTTACTGTCTATCTGCGCATCTCAGAATGACACAGGACAATGGGCGAACTAGATTTTTTTTTCCCCCAGCCACGGTACGCTGGAAATCCGGCGCGGCGCTGGAACGCTATCACCCCTGAATATTGGATCATTTTCCTTGATAAATAAACGACCAAGTATGATATCTGTGTCTCATTTGTTTAACTGGGTTCTCTATCTACTTTTAGGACTGTGTGAAAATCTGATGTTTTAGGTCATATTTATGCAGAAATATCAAATTCTAAAGGGTTCACAAACTTTCAAGCACCACTGTACTATATCATAAAAATGCATGAATACACTTAGGAATTAAGTGACTTACAGCCTTGGCTTTGATGTTGGTTTTGGGAGAAGAAGGCAAGCCTACTAACCAAGTAGGCGAACCTGACTTTGTTGCTGCTGCACAGACCTTGGCTATAGATTGCAACAGAAAGTCCTTACTGCACAAACTCTGGGCCCAAATTTGACAAAATGGAGGAAAAATTTTGGCTTTGTTTCTGTAGAACAGAAAGGCATGCAGCCATGCTGCCCATTGGTGTGTACAGTACTGCCTTTTGTGTGTCAAGTCTACCATGGTTGTTAGAGGCTGACGATTTTTTTTAGGAATCCTGTGGGGATTCATAACAATAGGTCAGTTCTTATATATAAATATGCAGTTGAACACATTTGAAAAAAAGTATGGTTGCAACAAAAAACAAAATTGATTAAAAATGATAAAAAAATAACTGCCAATTAACTTAAACAAGTGTTGCCAGGCAAAACAAACCTCACCTGGCAGCACTTATTTTATACCTATATGTTGATAATGGTAATATTTCTCAATCATCAGCTGTCAGGTTATGAAAATCCTTGACCTTGAGTTTGATATTTCAAAGTCATTCAAGCTCAAAGGTCATGGCAGCAAATGAAAGCCCATATGGGACTTCTTACATGTTGATAATGGTAAACATATGGCTATCATGAACCATTTAAAAGTTATAGCCCTTTGAAAACCCATGACCTTCAGTTTGACCTTTCAAGGTCAAAGATCATGGTGCCAAATGAAAGCCCATATGGCACTTCCTATAAGCTGATAATGGTAAATATCTGTCTACCATCAACCATTTTCAAGTTACAGCCCTCTGGAAATCCGTGACCTTGAGTCTGACCTTTCAAGTTCAAAGATCATGGTGCCAAATGAAAGGCCACATGGGAGTTCCTATATGCTCATAATAGTAAACATTTGTCCATTGGCAACCATTTGAGTTATAATGGAAAATGTTATTTTGACCGAAAGGTTGACCTTTCCAGTGACCTTGACCCAATTACCCCAAAATTTAATAAGGTAATCTATGGACCATTGCCCACCTGCCCTGAAAATTTGAAGTCAACCGGTGCAACTGTCTAGATGCTAGATTATTAACAGACAGACACACACAAAAACAAACAAACCGCACTGATTACAATACCTCGCCCCACTTACTCTGTCGTGGGTGAGGTCATTAGCTGAACTGCCTTATGAAGCACGCTATGTCACTTCATAAAAATATATTTAATTGAAATGGTGGAGCACAGAAACTCATTACACTACCCTGCTTGACTCATAACAAATTATGTTTTAATGTGAATAATATTAGCATTCCTTTGGGGGAATGTGAGAAACAGTGGAAGCATGATGTCCCCACTTTAACCATCCATACTAACTGTATTGATGTTTTCTGACCTTATCTGGTTTTCTGGCTGTAATCACACATTTATGGTTATATATCTAACTAATGAATGATGAGTCTACAAGGCAAACATTTTCTAGCTTCAAAATGCAACTCATGTCAGGCAGTGTTGGGCAACAAGCAGCAAAGCTATTTGCTATTTATTTACAAATAGCAAGCAAAGCTAAATAACAGTTTGTGGGCAAAACAGGCAACAGATATTTATTTTGCAATTATTCTGAATTTGTTTGGTCGTTGAACAAATGAGGGATTGAAATACAGAAAGCACAAAAAAAAAAATGTGGTAAGTAAAAAAAAAAAAAAGTGAGCAGTAAAAGACAGTGCATTCAGACCAAAAGCAACAAGAGTCTCAAAATTCAATGCTATCGAATGGCACTGCAAAAAAATCTTAGCAAGTGAAAATATCTTGAAAGTAGTTGAAACAATCTAGCATTTCCTATTACAAGAATACAAGACACCAATTCTGAGATTATTAAACTTGGTTCTAGATTGTAACCAACTTATTCTAAGATGTCTTATCAAGTAAAAATATCTGTCCATGCAGCAAGATAATTTCACTAGTATTAAGTAATTTTCTCCTCAAATTCAGTTTTCAATTTTTTGCAGTGGGTACGTTCAGACCAAATGTGACAAGAGCGTCAAAGTGACTGGAAGTCAGTCACTCATTTTCTATGACAGCCAACATCTCTCGGCAGAGAGCAGCAGCATGATAGTTGGCAGTGTGTCTTGAGTGATGAGGGTGTCACAGTAAAGCTAAAGTCCAGGCAACTTTGTGATAATGAACAATGACACAGTTTGGCAGCAACCAATCAGAATTTAGTTGTGCTCTGCTCTAAAGAATACTAGAGAACATGGTCCTATAAAGTTTGTTTCCATTCAAACTGTTCCCAAGTATGATGGAGGAGGAATTAATAATTGTGGTGGTGGGTTTCCAAAATATGTATGATGTGTCCCTGTTTGCAACACTTTGTAAGCAAGATTTTTGCTCTTGAACACTTGTTTCAAGTGGGACTGCAATTCATTTGCTCAAAATGACACCGATTTGACCAATTACAGTAATTAGCCAGTAAAATTCAACCAGAACCAAAGTTATTTTTGTAGGCTACACATAAACAATGTTAATTTAAAAAAAAAAAAAAAGTCCTATAAACTGCATGTTGAACTTAGCACTTAGCATCAACACAAAAAAGTCACACCACACAAATGACTTAGTTATTAATTTATTTTCTTACCAAACATGTTCATCATTTTCCTTTTTACATTCACATTTAAAAGACTTAATGAGGTCAGCTAGTCACTCGGCACAACGATACCAGTTGATGTGTGCTTGCTTTGTGGCCCTTACCTGTTGATGCAGAAGTGTCCTCTGGTGGGCTCACCACCAATCCCAAAAAGTGGCACTCTCACGTTCTTTAATCCAACAACAAAACTAAATAAGACACATAACCATAAAAATGGTACCAACTTCATAAGCACTAATACAGCTACAAATGCAAATAAATGTCATACAGCTGTGTCCTACAGTTCACTAGAAAACAAACAAAGAAAAACCCTCACATGCCCCAGTACCTGCATTGAGTCATGCTTGGCCATTTAAATCATCCATTTAAACATATTTTCATTACCAGAATGTCTAGGTTTTTGCCAATAAAAAGTCATTTTTACCCAAAGATCTAAATGATAAGTGTTAGAATGCAGGCACTTACAGATGTATGCATGGAGGAGGGGAGAATGCACGCAGACCGTCAACAAAGCCAAATCGATAGACAGAAATCAGAGTCGGAAAAACAAGCAAGGGTTAGGCGATCGGTGAACAACTTAGATAAGGAAAGACAAAGAGTGAAAACTGGAAGCAAAAGGTCAGAACCATGAGAAGCAGTCAGAAACTATACAAGGCTTGGTATGTACTGAGCTAGCAGGATGATACTTCACAGGGATATGAGTGTTTGGGGAGTTTAAGTAGAGGGACCAGTAATTGAAGAAATGGAGAACAGCTGAGATTCAGTAAGCTAGAGGGCACTGTGCATCTTGGGAATTGTAGTTCCCAGTGTCCATCTTTGTAGTGTCCTCAGCAGGTTTACTGACAGAACCCCCTGAGGAGCTACCTTCGGGACCTACATTCTTTCTTGGATGGCCCCTACCTCTGGGTGCTGGTTTGTTGGGATGGTGGTCATGAAACTCCTGCTTTAGAAGAGGGTCTAGAATATCCTTGTTCTTAACCCAACTTTGTTCCTCCGGTCCATATCCTTCCCAATCGATCAGGTATTCGATTTGTCCTCCTCTTCACCTTGAGTCGAGGATTTTGTTAACCTGATAGATGGGTTCTCCCTCCAGGTCAAGTGTCATGTGCTCCTGGGCTGGTGTGTTGCTAGCCAGGGGCCCCAGAATAACAGGCTTTAGCTGTGATATGTGGAAGGTCGGAGATACTCAGCTGTGAGGGGGTAATTCAAGGCAGTACGATACCTCATTGATGCTGCGTAGCACTTTGAATGGCCCAATGTAGCATGGTTGGAGTTTTCTACATGTGTTGAGTGCTCTCAGGTTCTTCGTGGCCACCCATACTCGGTCGTCCAGGGAAAAGTTTGGAGTCTCACCTCTGTGCTTGTCCGCATATTCCTTGTACTTGGCGCACACTGATTCAAGGGGCTGATGGACCTCCTCCCAGACGGTTTGACTGTGTGAGAACCAGTCATTGACTACTTGCACTTGACAGGGTGTGTCATCCCAGGGAAACAAGGGCAGCTGGTAGCCGAGTATGCACTGGAAAAGTGTTAACTAGGTAGCTGAGTGTTTTAGCGAGTTCTGTGCATACTCAGCCCAAGGAAGGAAGCATGCCCAGTCTCCCTGGTTATGCATGCAGTAGATCCTCAGGAAACAACTGATCTCCTGATTTGCTCTTTCTACTTGGCCATTAGATTGGGGGTGATAACTGGAGGTGAGATTTACCGATACTCCCAACCTTTCCATGAAGCTAGACCAGAAGCGTGAAATGAACTGGGGACCCTGGTCACTTACTATGTCCTTGGGGATGCCATAGTACCTAAAGATTTGTTGGAATAGCAATTCAGCGGTTTGAGCAGCCGTGGGAATGCCTGGCAAAGGGATGAGTTTAAGAGCCTTAGAGAATCGGTCAGTGGTCACCATGATGGTGGTGTTGCTTTGAGAGGGAGGTAAGTCAGTGATAGTCTATGGCTAAGTGTGACCAGGGCCTTTGAGGAATCGGGAGGGGGCATAACTTGCCAGCGGGGGGGGGGGGTTCCTAGGGACCTTTGCTTGGGCACATTTAGAACATGAAGCAGTGAACTGGTTTATCTCCATGAGCATGTTTTCCCACCAATACTTGGTTCTTAATATTTGGTTTGTGCCTGGGTGTCCTGTGGCTGGAGATGTGTGTGCCCAGGTGATGAGTCTGCTCTGCAGATGCTTGGGTACATAGAGGAGACCAGGTGGGAGATGGATGGGATGGGTTTTAGGCTGTGAACTCCTTATCTCTTTGTCCAGTTCCCAGGTAATAGACTGTACAAAGCATTATGGAGGAAGGATAGGCTGAGCAGATGAGTCGTGGTGTGAAGAACCAAAAGTTCTGGATAGGGTGTCTGCTTTAGTGTTCTTAGAACCTGGGCAGAATGAAATAGTGACATTGAATCGAGTAAAGAATAGGGCCCACCTGGCCTGATGTGGGTTTAACCATTTGGCTTTCTGGAGATATTCCAAGTTCTTATGGTCAGTGAGGATGATGGAGGGGTGAGTAGCTCCCTCTAGCCAGTGTCTCCACTCCTTGAGGGCTAGTTTAATGGCAAGCAATTCTCTGTTTCCCACATTGTAATTCCTCTCTGCTGAAGATAACTTCTTCAAAAAGAAAGCTACAGGGTGTAGTTTCTGCTTCTCTCCCAGGCATTGGGAGAGGATGGCCCCTACTCCTGTGTCCAACGCATCCACTTCCATGATGAATGGCTTGGTGGGGTCGGGATGTTGGAGTATGGGGGCCGATGTGAAGGCTAACTTGAGCTTGTTGAAGGCTTCCTCTGTCACCAAGTTCTAGCCCAGGTGCTTGGGACCCTTCTTTAGTAGAGTTGTCAGAGGTGCTGCCAGAGAACTGAAACCTTGGATGAACTGGCGATAGAAATTGGCAAAGCCCAAGAACCTTTGAAGCTCCTTAATGGATTTAGGGATTGGCCAAGACGTGACAGCTGATACCTTGGATGAATCCATGCTTACTCCTTCTGCACTGATGACATAGCTGAGGAACGAGACCTTTTTCTGATGAAATTCACACTTCTCTGCTTTTACATACAGGTGGTTCTCCAGTAGACACTGGAGGATGGTCCTGATGTGTACCTGGTGGCTTGTGATATCAGCGGAGTAAATCATGATGTCATCAATATAAGCAATGGCATATTTCTCCAGCATATCCTGTAGCACATCATTGATCAGGCACTAGAACACACTGGGAGCTGAAGAAAGGCCATATGGCATTACCATATGGCATTCGAAGTGTCCTGTGGTCATGCTGAAGGGTTGCCTTTCTGGATCTTGATCAGTTTGTATGCAGTACAAAGGTCTAGCTTGGAGAAGATTTGTGTGGCTCTTAGGCTACGTTCACACTGCAGGCTGAAGTGACTCAAATCCGATCTTTTCGCCCATATGTGACCTGTATCCGATCTTTTATTGACAATATGAACGACAGATCCGATTTTTTCAAATCCGACCCAGGACGTTTGGATATGTGGTCCTAATTCCGATTCCTATCCGCTCTTTTCATATGCGACTTCAGTCTGAACCGCCAGGTCGCATTCATCCGACTTACACGTCATCAACAAGCCACAAACGTCACTATTCTGCACTGAAGTAGGCGGCGGGTCTCTCAAAAAAAGTTACAAAAACATGGCGCATAATCACGGGTGCAGATAGAGGGTGGGACGAGTCATATTTAAATTCACCTCGTTCGGTCCCCCCCACTTATAGGGAGGAAAAAACGTCTATGCTGTCTTTCTTTGCATAAGGCAAACCTCACGGAAAAATCAAAAGACTAATTACCATTCGGTTTATTGAGGTGCACGGCAGTGTATACATAGTTGCAACAACTCACATAAAACAAAGACTGATATTCGGTTGGTTGAGCTGCGCAGACTGCACAGGTTGCGAGCTCGAGCTTGGTTGCTATGGTTACTAACAACAAGTTTGACAGGCATATCGGGGTTGGGGTTGGTTTGCTGGCAGCTTTGTCCCCCCCAGTTTTTTGTCCCTCCCAGTTCAAAAAACGTATCTGCGCCCCTGCGCATGACATCAATGCGAGGGACGCTTCAGGCTGTGAAGGTTCTGAATCTTCTCAATGGAAGGACGCAGAGGTTAGGGAGCTGATTTCCATTTGGGGGGGGATACAGCTATTCAAGCTAGATTGGATGAGTCATACCGCAACCGGGCGGTTTTACTTCCGTAAACACTGGCCATGCTGACTGCGTGTGACGTCGTCATATCCTGCAATGCGCATGCGGAACACTTTTAGGTCGCTTTTCGTTCATACTGAGGATCACATACAAGTCGCATATATTTGTTAATGTGAATGACCTCACAAAAAAATCGGATTTCACAAAAAAATCGGAATTGAGCATTAAGCCTTGCAGTGTGAACGTAGCGCTAGTTGCTCCAATGCTGCTGGGACCAGGGGAAGTGGATATGGGTATTTTACCGTGACCTGGTTAAGACCTCTGTAATCAATGCAAGGCCTGAGTCCACCCCCTCATTTCTCCATGAAAAAGAAACCAGCCTAAACAGGAGACTTGGAAGGGCAGATATAACCTTGTTTGAGGGCCTCCTGAATGTACTCCTCCATGGCACTCTGTTCCTTCTGAGATAAGGGATAGATTCTTCCACGTGGAGGGGACATACCTGGCAGCAAGTCGATTGCACAATCATCTATGGCTGGTGTGGATGTAGCCCACAGGCCTTTCCCTTACTGAAGACTTCAGATAGATCCTGATAACATTCAGGAACATTGTCCATGGAGTCTGGTTGTGGACTTTCTACTGAGGTGGATTTCTACTGAGCTGTATTTCTCGTCCCCAAGTCCAAGCCCCACTTGGACTTGGGGACAAGAAATACAGCTCTGGAAGCATGTGGAAGACCACTGTAGAATATCCTTATTTTGCCAGGAGATCAATGGGTCATGCAACTGTAGCCAGGGGTATCCAAGGACAATGTCGTGGTTGACAGTAGTGGTCATGTACAGGGAAATGTCTTCCTTGTGTAATACTCCCACTTGAAGCTGGATGGGTTGGATGTTTGTGGTGATGAGTCCATCACCTATAGGTCCTCCATCGATGGTCTCAATGCTGAGTGCATTTGTGCAGAAGGGTGGTGGGCAGGTTGAGCCTCTGCACAATGGTTTTGTTGATGAAGTTCCCCTCTGCCCCTGAGTCAACAAAAGCAGAAAGGACATAGGTGGTGGATGCTACCCTTAGCATTACAGGAATCTCAAATGATATAGACTTAACCTCTCTCACCGGGAATGTAGATTCTGCTGGTGTCTCTACTGGAGATTCATGGACTGGACGGACTGGACAGTGCCGGATATTATGCTCAGCACTCCCACAGTAGAAGCACAAGCCTTCCCTATGCTGCCTTGCACGCTCGGCACAGGTTAGCCTATCGTGGGATACTTCCATGGGAGAGCTGTCCATAGAAGGCTGCAGCAACTTGGAGCAGTCATGGAGAGAGGGTTGACGCTTTAGTAGTTAGTCTATGTGGATAGCTAGGTCAGTGAGGGCATCCAAGGTGAGATTCTCATCTCTGCAGGCTAGTTCACTGATGACTTCTGGGTCCAGACCTTGGCAAAACACTGCCTTAAGGGCTGGGTCATTCCACCCACTCACAGCCGCTAATGTCCTGAAGTCCAGAACATACTCTGCCACACTTCTAGAGCCTTGAGAACTGGCAAGTAAACTTTCACCGACCTCAATCCCCTCTGGTTCATGGTCAAAGACTCACTTGAACAAGGAGAGGAAGTGCTCATATGAAGTAGTAGGCTCACCACCCTTGTTCCAAACAGCGGTAGCCCAGCAGAGTGCTTTGCCAGTGAGAAAGGATAGGAATTTAGCGATTTTATGCTCATCAGATAAGTTAGGCATGGTGGCAAAATACATAGAACATTGGAGTAAGAAAGCTTTACATGTGATGGCTTCTCCAGCGAACTTCTCTGGAGCGGGGAGTTGCAGCGCTGGGCTGGGAGGAGACTTGGAGTGTGCTAGGAGGGCCTGCAACATTTGTGAGCTGTGTCATCCTGGTGTTGAGATCGGCAAGCATCTGTTGATGTTCTCCCAGCAAACGCCCCTGCGCATTCAAAGCAGTCTGCTTTGTATCCTCCGCTACATCCATGTAGCCAAAGTATCCTGTTAGAATGCAGGCACTTACAGATGTATGCACGGAGGAAGGGAGAGTGCAGACTATCAACAAAGCCAAATCAGACAGAAATCAGAGTTAGAAAAACAAGCAAGGGTCAGGTGATCGGCGAACAACAGGAATAAGGAAACAGTAGGAACAATAAGGAAAGACAAAGAGTGAAAACAGGAAGCAAAAGGTCAGAAACATGAGAAGCAGTCAGAAAAGATACAAGGCTTGGTATGTACTGAGCTAGCAGGACGAGACTTCACAGGGATGTGGGAGTTTAAAGCATACAGTATATGCAGAGCCATGGCCTCACTTTCGTTTATAAATGCCTTGAGACCTCAAGAATGGCACAGGAATAGTTTTAAGTGCTAACAATAAATCTAGTATCATAATGTTTATGATTAAAGTGATTTATGTAGCGGTCTGAGTGAATGACCTTGACGTTCGTAACATCACAAAAGGAAGTATATTGGTCTCATCGCCATTTCCGCTATACAAAAACACAGCTGACTGCAACTCCAATCCTCCATTTTGAGCTAATTTATCGCCATGCCACATAGATCTGTTTTTAGCCAGTACGGCAACATGACGGAAGGTGGATTTATGTTGCATTCATGGCCCAAGAATGTTCAAATTGCAAAGATTTGGACACGTTTTGCAAGAAATTCATGGACACATTGGGCAGCTATGAAGTAGTCTCTCCTCTGCTCTGCACATTTTACTGAAGACTCATACGAAACCTGTGATCTGTTGAGGAGCATTGGCTATAAGCCCGTATTGAAAGAGGGTTCAGTCCCAACAATTAAAGAAGAATAAAACAAGAAAAGGAAAGTATTTATTTTATTAAAGTGAGTTCAGTTGCGGGCGGCACGGTGGTGTAGTGGTTAGCGCTGTCGCCTCACAGCAAGAAGGTCCTGGGTTCGAGCCCCGGGGCTGGCGAGGGCCTTTCTGTGTGGAGTTTGCATGTTCTCCCCGTGTCCGCGTGGGTTTTCTCCGGGTGCTCCGGTTTCCCCCACAGTCCAAAGACATGCAGGTTAGGTTAACTGGTGACTCTAAATTGGCCGTAGGTGTGAATGTGAGTGTGAATGGTTGTCTGTGTCTATGTGTCAGCCCTGTGATGACCTGGCGACTTGTCCAGGGTGTACCCCGCCTTTCGCCCATAGTCAGCTGGGATAGGCTCCAGCTTGCCTGCGACCCTGTAGAAGGATAAAGCGGCTAGAGATAATGAGATGAGATGAGATGAGTTCAGTTGCACCAGTCCTCCTGGAGTGTGAGCTGAGGGTTATTGCTAAAACCCGGGACGGAACGGGATGGGACATATCGCTCAGGCAGTGACCGCCCCTTAGTTGTTGCTAAAACCAGTGACATCCCGTTCTGTCCCGGGTTTTAGCAATTGCCTGAGCCAAGCAGTAATGGCGGAATACACAGTATGGAGAGAATGAATGGACCAGCCGTTTTATTTCTAAACTGGATATTGCTGCCATCTTGCCCTTACGTGGAAGAAGTGAATGAATGGAGAACTGAACGAACAACTGAAAGTCAGATTGTTTCAAAACAATTGGCCACAATATAGGCCTTCAAGATGCAAGAACACAGAGGGGTAAGCTCCCACTTTCATTTGGATAAAAAAACAACAAAAATAACACATTGTTTACCTGTATTTAGATTAAACCATGTAACTTGTATTGTGTGTTTAAGTTACCAGTAAAAGATTATTTAATTTGCTTCAGAATGTGATTGTTTCAGTTCATCTGATTATTTTATTAGCCTTTTACATTTTCATCTCATTATCTCTAGCTGCTTTATCCTGTTCTACAGGGTCGCAGGCAAGCTGGAGCCTATCCCAGCTGACTACGGGCAAAAGGCGGGGTACACCCTGGACAAGTCGCCAGGTCATCACAGGGCTGACACATAGACACAGACATAGACATTCACACCTACGGTCAATTTAGAGCCACCAGTTAACCTAACCTGCATGTCTTTGGACTGTGGGGGAAACCGGAGCACCCGGAGGAAACCCACACGGACACGGGGAGAACATGGAAACTCTGCACAGAAAGGCCCTCGCCAGCCACGGGGCTCAAACCCGGACCTTCTTGCTGTGAGGCGACAGCGCTAACCACTACACCACCGTGCCGCCCCCCTTTTACATTTTTACATTTTATCAGTGAAAATGTATGCATATGCATGCATGTTGCATAAGTTATAACACCTATCCTTTTTTAATGAGAGTCAACCCACAATCAATGAAGTCAAATCAGTCTTAGTTGAGCAAGTTGGTAACGGTATTTCTTATTTTCACCATAAATTTTTATTGATATGACTTTGGTCTATAGCTGTAAAAGGCCTCGGCCTTAAAACTGGTTACCGCAGTGATGTCACGCACTCAGGCATAGCTAGCTCAGCGGGGCAGCTCAAATGCCAACTTTGCAGTCGATTTTAACTCTCAAAAATATATATATATTTTTTATTCCCATTTATGCAGCATACAAGAGTCAAGGATGGAGATACTATCCACTCAGAAATTTATTTAAAAATAAAGGTTCTGCGTATCTACTTTAAGTAGAGGGACCTTTAATTAAAGAAATGGAGAACAGCTGAGATTCAGTAACCTCTATCTATATAGAGGGTACTGTGTGTCTTGGGAATTGTAGTTCCAGGTGTCCATGTCTGTAGTTTCCTCAGCGGTTTTTTTTTCCTCAGCGGGTTTACTGAAAATAAGACTGAGTAGTTTAACTGTTCACATAATAGTAGTTTATTTGTTTACTCACCAACTTCTAGAATGTGTCTTTTTTTATCCATGAAATATGCATCATCTTCTCAAACTCATAGCAATAAAAAAAATTTTTTTTCCAAAAACATGCCCAAATATTTAAAGCCAAAAATGTCTTCTAAGAGTCTGGACAGTTAATTTTTGCTCAAAAATAAAATACAATAATTCTTGTGCAATGGCTCTTTCTCCAAGTTGCACTGATGAAAATGACCCACTTCCAGGATACACGTGTACACACAAATACCTACTTTCTCAGTTCCTACTTAGCTCATGTGTTTGAAATCTCTTCCAGCCCAGAGAGGACTTTCACTGACACCATAGATTTTTTGTTTATCATGCAGCGTCTTCTTTGGGCAAGCAAAGAAATAGCCACAACAGTTAATAATGAAAATTGTATTGACTGCAGTCATCTCTCTCTTATACAATCAGTACGATTAAAAATGTATTATATACCAGCTGATCGTGTTACATCAAAAAGCTGAAACATCCAGGCATCATGGATCCATATAATTTACCCACAAATGTATTTATTTATTATTTATTCTGCACATTGCTCTCTCACGCTGTGTGCGCGCGCGCATGTGTGTGTGAGCACGCACATGTTCACCGCTTGAGATGGATGAAATGCAGAGGAGGAATTTCGCCATGCTTGAGTGTATGTGTGACAAAAATCAAGGCTTGTTCTTCTTAATTAACCCACAAATATATTTATTCCACTTGAAAAGTGTATGACAAACCAGCTACCGGATTTGGGACACTGTCCTGAACTATTTAGTATTTGGGATTTCTAAATACACTGGAGTGATGCTAAAGGCATATAAAAATACAGATGCCTACCAATATTTGAAGGCAGGTTTTGTACATGCTGGAATGTTATGAGAAATTCCTGATAAAGAATGCTTTGTTGGCATCCGGTCTTCCTGTTTAACTGCAGCTTGCCATTTTTTCATCTTTCTGGGTTTGCCAGGAAGTGGTGAGTTAAACCAGGCTTATGTCCACATCTGTAATTACATCCAAAAGCACTACAGGTCTCTGGCATTGTTCTTTTCGATGTAACTTCTATAAGTTTATCTGTAGATGTTTACTGAATTGGGCCTACAATCACTCACATATACTGGTACCGGTCGTTGTCAAACACAAAGCTTGCCTGGCAATATGGCTGCATAAACAAATCTGCAGTTGCAATGACATCACATGAAAGTCCCCCATAGCACAGCATCTGACTTGACTTGAGCTTGACTTAGAAAGATATACTGATTGACTAGTTTGAAAGACAACAGGGGTGTGAAAACCCCTTCCCTAACAGAACACTGCTGAGTCATTGGGTAAACACCACCCCCCAAACTTCACCTAACCCCTCCCAAACCCACCCACCCTCCCCCCAAGTATACACTGGCTCTGCTTGGTGTATCTAGGAAGTAATAACAGCACATTTTCAGGACCGTGACTGTAACAGATGTGTTTTTACAGTTGTTTTGATATCAAAATACAGAGCCTCAGATCGTTTTGCAGGTCAAGGGGCCCACAGGGCCCCTCCTGGGAAAAAACAGGGGCCCATTTCTACAATGGGGTACCCCGTGATTATCCTTCAGTTGAAGCGAACCTAGTGAGCGAAGCGAGCCCAATGAATAGCTGGGGCAGCCCAGGGGCTTTTTTCTTCTCAATTCTGTTTTTTTTTGGTATTAGAAGCCATATGAAGCAATGTAGATGACAAAAATCAATGCTTCAACCAAATATATTGAGATATTGTTTAATCAGTGGCAATGTTTTGGAATTCAACCACAGGCCACTATATATCACATCTATATTATCTCCTCCTTGTAAATTATAGCACAAGAATGGGTTTGTTTTTTGCATGCTGTGACGGTCTAATTCTGCTTGTCTCTAATCATCTCTACTTCTAATTTCAGAGAATCAGATGGGATGCTGAATCTTCAATCTTGGGTTCAAATTCAGGCTATGAAGTTTGAAAATTAATAATGTCTGATACTAATGATACAACAGTTGATTAAATCATCAGAATCAGGATGTGTGTATATGTATGTCTATGATTGTTCTGCATGCTGTTCAGTATTTTGTGATGATAGAAAATAAAATAATTGAACTCAATCTCTGAAGATTTCTTTAATGTTTAACAACCATAGTAACAACTTATACAAGTAATGATCAGATCATCTGACATCATCTTAGTTTTGACTGATTCAATTTCTGGTGTGTTGCTGCCTGCAGTACACTGTTCAGCCAATTTCAACCATTATTGGTCAATGTTTTTATTTGGAATCCACATGATCCATAACACCATCCCACTCAGATTTTATTAGCTTGTTTTCAGTTTGGTGTAGGTCTATAGTAGTAGTAGTAGTCACCAGTGGTAGTGGCAGTGGTAGTAGTAGTAGTGGTTGCTGTTGTAGTAGTTGATGTTGCAGTAGTAGTTGCTGTTGTAAATCTAGTATGACTAATTACCTTGGGTATCAGGGGTATCAGTTTTTCAGGTGAATGTACTCTCTTTCTGCCGAAGAATGACAAAATAGATGTATTTTTCTTTTTTTTCTTATCCATGTTTTCTTGTCTCTTTCGAATATTCATACATAGACCGTAAGACGCCACCTAGCGAAAGACTTGGATCAGATTTTACTCACTTGGGACACTACAAACGGGGCGGCGTAAATACATGAACGGGTCCGATGTATATTCAATATGGCAGTGGTCAAAACAAATTCATCCGATGCCGAAATCTGTTGAATATCCAGATAATTATGTTGGAAGTTGCATATTTGTGCAAGATTTTCGATATTGAGACCATGAAGTCAAGTAATACGCCATGAAACATTCCAAATAGGGTATAAAATGCTCGTGTCCATATTGGCCCCTGCCCCTCTCGACAATGCGTTCATTATTCGAAATAGTGCATCTTAGACGCGGGCGCACCAACAATATGAGTCTCTGAATATACCCACAATATGAAAATTGCTGTGTAAAACTCGGAAAACTTTGTCTATCTGCTTTAAAATTTATACACAATCTGTCAAGTCAAGTTTATTTGTATAGTGCTTTTAACAATAAACAATGTCACAAAGCAGATTTACAGAATTTGAATGACTTAAAATATGAGCTAATTTTATCCCTAATCTATCCCCAATGAGCATGCCTGTGGCGACGGTAGCAAGGAAAAACTCCCTTAGAAGAGATGAGGAAGAAACCTTGAGAGGAACCAGACTCAAAAGGGAACCTATCCCCATCTGGGCAACAACAGACAACATGACTATAACATTAACAGTCCTAACAAAGTCAGCTTCGTTGATGCTATAAACCCCCCACCGATGGAAACCCGAGCACAAAACCGTTCACGACAACTGCAGTCCCAAAGTCAGCAAGTTAACTGCAGTCCTAAAGTCAGCAAGTCCCCAGCCACAAAAGCACCACTGCAAGAGTCCAGAGCATCCTCCAGGCACGACCCCCAACTGTCCACATGAGGCTGCCCTCCACAGGAGCGATGCGATGAGACTCCAACCAGACACAGGGCACCAGGATGGATCAGGCAGGTCCGAGGAGCAGAAGAGGTCAGCATCTCGATCCCAGGACTGACATGTAACTCAGAGGGAGAGAATGGGGGCGGGGAAAGAGAGAGAAAACACAGGTTGTTAGGTATGCCCAATGTCACCTGAATAAGTAGGAACAGTATACATATTGCACTGAGTACAAGCAGGGACTCCGGCAACTAACTATGGCAGCATAACTAAAAGGGGAGAGCCAGAAGGTAACACAGGCATGAGGGAGCCCCAGGACATAAAGCAGCCAGCCACTACACCGTCAACAAACTTGAGTGAGCAAGCGAGTGGGGACTGACAGCATCCATACATCCCAGTTTACCAAAACACTATGTCTGATGACCCTCCAGGTCTACACCTTTACCTCATAAACACCACTAACAAAAGGCTTGACTAAACAGATATGTTTTCAGCTTAGACTTAAACACTGATACTGTGTCTGATTCCTGGACACTACTTGGAAGGCTGTTCCATAACTGTGGGGCTTTGTAAGAAAAGGCTCTGCCCCCTGATGTAGCCTTCACTCTACAAGGTACCAGCAGATAGCCTGCACCTTTTGATCTAAGTAGGCATGGTGGGTCATAGAGAAGCAGAAGTTCACTCAAGTACTGTGGTGCGAGACCATTC